>NC_084529.1:22187405-22384905 GCF_024500275.1 Phycodurus eques
TGGGCAGAATTGTTTTTTTCTGTTTTGCAAATGCCAATCAAGTCCAGTAGCTTCTTCTTTGTTTTACAACAGAATATCATGCACTGTCTTAAATGCAGACGCATATCTTTGTGACAGTGATTAAAATAAATAAAAAAATAAAAAAATAAATAAAAAGTTCATATGTAGAGCATACGGTGTGATGTGAAGATAGGACTTTTATCTACAGTGCCAAAGTTTTCCCCATTTTAGCCCATATTGGTCCAGATTTTCAAAACTAAGCCCATTAATTACAACATCAGAACAAAGCTGATGTTTTGAGCCATACCTCAAAATGCTAGGTGAAGGAATGACAACACAGCACGTTTAACACCAGCCTGACTGCCAGCTCCAATTAAATAGGATCCAAGAAGAAGAAGAAGAATCACCTTTTATTGTCATGAACATTTGTTCTCTGCATTTAACCCATCACAATGAACACATACACATGTTAGTGGAACACACTGGAGCAGGGGGCAGCTGAAGCGCCCGGGTATCATTTTGGGGTATCAGTGTCTTGCTCAAGGACACCACAGCCGTGAGTCCGGGTGATGTTGGCGGAGGATCCAGTCGGGGTCTTTAACCTAGGTCCCCCACGGTGGCAGGCGATGAGCTTAACCATTGGGCCACGGCTGCCCAAGGTTTAAAATCCAGTCCTGTACATCTTTAAGGAGGTGTAAGATGGATCACCTTATTTTAAAAGTCATATAAAGCAACAAGACATCCTCTTAGGATCAAATACACAAGGGCTGTTTTCAGTGTGTGTGTGTGTGTGTGTGTGTGTGTGTGAGTGACAATGAGCCTCCCCAGAGAACATAAAATGACTATGAATTTTGCTTTTAATCAATACCTGAAGTTAGTTTCTCAAGCTCTGGTATCTTCCCTGGAGAGAGAAGAGGGAGTGAAGCTCCTCTGACCAACTAAACCACTGAAATACTGCTGCTAATACCTTACTGTTAATCATATCGATATCATATTAATCAGTCATATCAATCATAACCATATGCATTACCTGTAACTGAGAAGCTCTCTTTATCATTACAAATTTGGGTAAATGGATTCCATGAGAGTCACTGATGGTGTAGTGGTACACTCGCCTGACTTTGGTGCAGGCAGCGTGGGTTCAGTTCCCACTCAGTGACGGTGTGAATGTGAGTGTGAATGGTTGTCTGTGTCTATATGTGCCCTGTGACTGACTGGCGACCAGTTCAGGGTGTAGTCCGCCTTTCGCCCGAAGTCAGCTGGGATAGGCTCCAGCGTCCCGCAACCCTAACCAGGATAAGCGGTGTTGAAAATGGATGGATGGATTCCATGAGTCATTGATGGTGTAGTGCTACATTTGCGTGACTTAGGTGCAGGCAGATTGGGTTCAGTTCCCACTCAGTGACGGTGCGAATGTGAGTTTGAATGGTTGTCCGTGTCTATATGTGCCCTGCGAACGACTGGCGACCAGTTCAGGGTGTAGTCCGCCTTTTGCCTCCACCACCCCACGACCCTGAACAGGATAAGCGTTATTGGAAATGGATGGAACCACTGGGGTGACTTCCCGGGGAGTATTGGTTGTGTGATGGTGACTCACCCATGTTTCGTGGGTCCCCGGCCCCGCCTGTGTGGAGTTTGCATGTTCTCCCCGTGCCTGCGTGGGTTTTCTCCAGGCACTCCGGTTTCCTCCCACATCCCAAAAACATGCATTAATTGGAGACTCTAAATTGCCCGTAGGTGTGACTGTGAGTGCGAATGGTTGTTTGTTTGTATGTGCCCTGCGATTGGCTGGCAACCAGTTCAGGGTGTACTCCGCCTCCTGCCCGATGACAGCTGGGATAGGCTCCAGCACGCCCGCGACCCTAGTGAGGAGAAGCGGCTCAGAAAATGGATGGGTGGATGGATGATTAAAGGAATGGTAATTAAAAAATGTTAGTTATCCGATTCATCGATTAATCAAAAACATAATCGACAGATTAATGGAGTATTGAAGTAATAATTAGTTGCAGGCCTACTCGCATATGTTTTCGCCAGGTTCTCCCACTTCCTCCCAAATGACAAAAACACACGTTAGTTTAATTGAACACTTTAAAATCGTTCATGGGGTGTGTATATGTGAATGCTTGTTTGTTCGTGCCCTGCAACTGACTGGCGACCAGTCCAGGGTGTACCCCGCTTCTCGCCAAATGTCATCTAAGATAAGCTTTGCGTCACCTGCGACCCTAATAAGGATAAGTGGTATTGAAATTGGTTGATGGATGGATTGCATGAAACGGTTCCTTGGGGCCAAATGGTATCTTGAACAAGAAACTGTGTCAGAATTTGTAAAAACAGGTCTTCTGTGCCCTTTTCCTTCAGATGAAGATGGACAGGAACGTTTCTTCCACCAAGGTCGCTGTCGGACGCACTGCCCCCGCGGACTGTATCCTGACAGGGGTCGCTATGCCTGCCTGCCCTGCATAGCCAATTGTGAACTCTGCACAGATGGCAACATATGTGCCAAATGTCGCGAACACTACAAATTCCATAACGGGCTCTGCCAAATGACACTCTGTGATATAGGTAAACAGGACGCCAAATCTTTTGTTGTTGACAAATCCAAGAACAACAGCTTGCTAGTGAGCACTTTTCGACCTTCATTGGATACACAGTTGCTTAAATGTGATACAAATAGAGGTCAAATAACTCAAAGCTTTTTAAAAATGTAATTACAGAAAATGTCACAAAATGTCAGATTTGTATATCTCTGTGTTCCAGGACAAGTGCAGGACCCCGATACAGGCGAGTGTATCGACTGTGAGATGGCCTGCAAAGCATGCGCAGCAGGTAAAAGTCTCTCTTACGTCAACATTTGTTGATATATTTATTGAAGGTCTGTTATGTCTATTAAAACCCTGTTTGTAAAATTACTCAGTGAATCTGTCCTATAGGAATTCAAATTGGTCATTCTTCCTTTTTTTAATTTTTTTGTATTTATTTATTTATTTTTTTTTTTACAGAAGATCCTGAGATTTGCACCAGTTGTGTTCAAGGTTACCTTCTGTGAGTTTTTAAAACAAATATGATTATTTATCTTGCATTCATTTTATCTGTCAATGAGTGGCATTTCCTTCCTTCATCCACCCTGACAGTGAGTGAACATATGACTATATGACATATGATTTGAAAATGTTAAAGTAAAATTTAAAGTGCTTGAAGGACAATGTTTGGGATTTTTGGTGTAGAAAATGGTTTATAATGCCTCAAGATGTTGCTCAGAAGTAATCACCCCTTGTGCGATTGGCGTTGTACACATTTCCTATTTATATAGTTTTAAAGTTTTACTCTATGTTCTAAAACTGCAGTTGGCCATCGGCAGCCAACACCAACTTATCACTTAGACAGTGTGGATCACAGTTGAGAGAGCTTAAACAGACCTCTGATTGTTTGCATCAGCCCCTTTTCTGGTAATATATATGCATCAGGTTACCTCACATTCAGAAAGAGACACTGTTACCTGAGCCACAGTGGTGCTCAGAGGAGGGGTTTGTTCCAAAAGAAATAATAGGTGTATGCAAAGAGTGCAAGGCTGCCCGAGGGTTTATGTCCACCTTGACGTCACCACTTGTGAATCACAGAAGATAAAGTCAAATTATAACTCTGTTGTTATATTTTACTTATTTGGATGGCGACTTTCACTGTGGTAGCTGACTAACACAACTTCTTACATTAATATTACACTTTCTTATGTCAATTCCACCTATAAGATACCCTTCAAAATTTACCAGTATAAATTTAATTCAGGATTTCACCAGGGTATTAATCCTTTTGGACCTGAGTGTATTTATGGAAGTCAGTAGGCTACTGGGAATGGCATGTGCATTACAAAATTGTTTTCCTGCATGTTGCCAAAATCATGGAGGAGACCGGTTCACCAGCAATGACTTAGCTTTTGGATCCAAATCCACACAGAAATGTTGGGGTTTCGTGCGCCTGCTCTGTGGCGCATTTCACAAATGGGCTAACGCTACAGGTCAAGACTCAGCTGTCTAACTGCACCTCAAATACAAACAGCACTCTTGAGGACAAAAATGTACATATGCTGTACAAAGAAGACAGATGGTTCGAAAGAGGAGTGAAAGAGGCTAGCTACGTTAAGATTGAGAAACAGAGGAGAGGGGCTGCAAAATAACATATCCCCCACAGACAATGCTGTCCTTTCAATAATTCAGCCTCTAACAAATAACAAACAAACAAACAAACAAACAAACACAGCCATTTTTTTGACTTAGAGGTACCCCCACAATGATTGTTTCAACTGCATGGAATATTCCACCCACGACTCTCATTGGCTGTGCCAATGTATCTTAACGACTGTCGTTTTGCATCCCAAAAGAGTGAAACCATTCTTGGTTTGTGCCTGCCTCTAATTTAGAGAATATATAATAACTAGTTGCTTTTCCACACCAAAACTCAGGCTAGAACTTTCCTAACTAGCCAATGTGCATGAAGTGATGAAGCCTGCTCCGATGAGAGGCGAAACGTCTTCTTGCACAACCAGTAAAGTCCAGTTGTGATTTATTCAGTGCCCTGAGAATGCAATAATCTGAATGAATATGAATGTTTACTAGCAGAGGTTAGGAAACTGTTATGTAACAGTTGGGCGGAAGTTCCCAAAAACGGCTCGCTCACAGACACATTGTCAGAAATATGTCGCTTACAGAAGATTTTCTTTGGTTGTTTAATTTCACACTTGATGGGTGGGTTGGCACTCAAGAGGCCCAACTATTTGTATAAAAGCAGTTAAAAAAGTCAATTTTCCATGATAATGTATGTCCCATTAAAACTTGCTTTTCTATATTCTATGTACCTTGAGGAGTGTCGACTGCAGTTGTTTTTTTAAAAGTGGTCTATAAATTAAGTTGAGTTGAGCCTCTGACCATATATTTCTCCTTTTGTGGTGTGAGTAACTCATGGAAAAGTAATGAGTCTGTAGAAGTAGCCTCACTTTGAAAAAATGGGATGGATGTTTGGTATTTATTGACATTTAGCTTCCTCTCTAAGGAAAAGAGAATTTACTCATTTACTAACACTCAGCAGGTTTGTTTCATTGCTCAAAGGTTAACTTTATGGTGCATCTGCACCGTGTTTTACCTAATTTACACACTGCATAAAGGAAAAGGAGAAAACAAAGTTGTTGCTTGGGTAATGCTTTTGTTCTCTCTGGAATGGAGAGTATAATATTTGCACAGAAGGATCCTCAAACATCCCGCAGTTCCTCAAGTGGTGAGTTTCCAGAGACAGCGCCTGGTCTGCGCCAGATGCTATTGTGCGTGACTTGATTGATACTATGTAGCGCCTCCAGCTGTTCCCTCTCAAACAGCCAGTGCATCTCAGTGCCAAGGCAACGGCACAGAGATTGGAGCCTGGCTTGTCAGTGGGTCAGACTCTCATTAGGGAAGGTGGCACAACAGACCCAGAGGATTAGTGGATTGTTGCCTGTTGTAATTTTTGTGTGGGTGACATCTTTCGGTGCACTACATTTCAGGGCGGTTGGTTCATGTTTAATAGCTCAGATTGGTCCCAGAGGGCACCGAGAACAGGATAATGTTTCCCCTTGCCTCTGAGCTGCTAATAAATGCTAATTAACTTGCTTTATTAAGAGGAAAGAAAATAGAAGCAAAATCTGTCCCTGTTTTTGTCTCCTGTTGTATGAAAGCAATACAGTTGCAGGTGTGGTGGATGTTTTATCATTTGTCTTGTCATTTCATCGTACTACAAGTGGGTGGGACCAGCCTGTAGCAACATCCATCTTCTTCTATTGTGACATTTTGAAAGGCCCATTTAAATGTCACAATAACTCAGCGTATTGGCTTGAAATAAAGTTGAGTCTTGTCAATAATTAATTGATCAGTTTCACATGCACATACCAAGGTGTGTTTTTGACAAATTATTATTTATTAAGGGTAAATATTGTGATTGGCATTACATTTGGGTTGTTTATTAACTTTTTCTTTCACAGTTTCAGACACCAGTGTCGCAAGCACTGCCCTCAGAGCACATATGAGGACCGGGGCAGGGGTGTGTGTCTTCCCTGCCCAACGCTGTGCGCAGACTGTGGGAGTGATGCACAGTGTCTTGCCTGCCAGCCAGATTATTTCTTAAACGGTACCACACTTGATCTTTTATCCATGTTGTTCCCAAATTAGTATTAGGAGTACTAGTGTTTTTCGTGCTACCATTGTTTATGTGGGATTGACCCATTGGCATGCCGCCTTCATTTGAATTGTAAATTATGTGCATGTGCGGAAGCGTGTAAGATATGATGTGCAATATTAAGTCGTTTGAGGGTTTAATATTGGCATGTAAGGTTAATTGAAGACTCTAAATTGTCCAAAAGGTTTGAATGTGAGTGTGAATAGTAGTTGTTTGTCTATATGTGCCCTATGATTGTCTCGCCCAATGTCAGCTGTGATAGGCTCCAGCGCACCTGCGACCCCAGTGAGGATAAGCGGTATAGAAAATGGATGAATGGATGATATTAGTTTCTGCTCACTTCCTGGCCTCCTGTATAAAAGTGTCACGGTAACTGTTGCTAGTATGTCCCAAAAAAAAAAACATTTGGATAGTTTGATGGTTTCTACATCTAATTTCCAAATTTTGTGACCTCTTTGGTTTCTATCCGAATCAAATTTCAAAAATAAAAATTCATTCTGGTTAAAGAATATAAACTAATTTAATTATTAACAACCTGATTTTATTTCGTTTTAATGGCTAAAGATACAACAGAGGGAAAAGCAAATTTGCTACATTTCGGATGACATGACTTTTTATTGTGACTTAAAACTATTTATTATAGAGAATTACTGCAACAATTTATACAATTTCAAAAATTATTTCGGAAATGGGGTTGCACGAAAGGTTAGTGTTATCAATTCTGCCTCACATTTCTGCGGTTCGAATCTTTTCTGCGGCCTTTCTGTGTGAAGTTTGTTCTCGGTGTGCGTGGGTTTTCTCCGGGTACTCCGGCTTCATCCCACAAACATGAATGTGAGGTTAATTAACACTCTAAATTGTCCATAAGTATGAACACTTCTCTATATATTTATAAAAATGTGGTGTTGCAGGTGTTCACACCCCCTTATAAGTGGGGATGTTATTCAGAATTAACCAATGACATTCAAACTCATGTTAAATGCGAGTCAGCACACATCTGCCACCATTTAAAGAGCTTGTGATTTACCCAAATAAATTTCAGACATTCGAGTAGGCTTTTCCTGACACATTTTTCCTTTGCTTTCTGGCAGAAGCCTGAATGTTTTGTACTAACACTGACTGCTATTTGGAACTGTTCATAATTCCCACCACCTTGACTAAGACCCCAGTGACGGTGTTGTGTTTCTGCCAAACATACCTTTTGGAATAATGGTCAAAAAGTTAAGCCTTGGTTTCACAGTGAAGCATGTTGGTGGCAGAATCATGCTCTGGTGTTGTTTTTCTACAGCTGCACCTGGGGCCTTACAGGGGGTAGAGGGAATTATGAACAGTTCAAAATAGCATTAAATGAGCTTGAATGTGATTGGTTGCTTTTGAACACAGCTACATCCCAGTTACACCAGAGTGTGTACACTTCAGCAACTGCATTAGTTCAGTTGTTTATTTTAAAATGCCCTCTTCAAATTATATTTTTTGTATAATTACAACTGTGTACAGGTCCCAAACATTTAGGTTATAGGTGGGAGGAATCTTTGAAAGTATTTATCTTGGTCTAATTTTTTCACAACTGGTATTTTAACAGGGGTGTGTAGACTTTTAAAATCCCCTGTATTCCACATTCATGTCAGATCACATATCAAGTGTTGTCTTTTTACTACTATGTGCATGACAGGAGGCAAATGTGTGAAACAGTGCTCCCAACAAACCTTCAGTGACACCACCGGGTGGCGCTGTGAGCCTTGCCACAGCTCCTGCCATACATGCCATGGGGCTCGGTCAACAGACTGTGACCTCTGTCTCGGGGACAACCCTCCTCTTCATGGGCAGTGCCCTCTGGCAAACTGCCCATTGGGGCACTACTTTGACGGTAAGGCTTATTATCATCCATGAATGTGGCTAATTTCCCCCTGAAAGTTAAGTAGAGTGCTCATTTTTGAGTTAAGTGCCAGATGCCCAAGATGACGCTGACCTGATGTTTGACAGCTTCATTCAAGGACACTTGAGCAGAGTGAATGCTTACAGCTGACACAGGTTTGAATCCTCTCAAGGGACCAGCTAGCTCTCATTCAAGAGCTGCTTTAGTGCAAAAGTTTTGCTCATTCAGCACAGGGCTCTTTGCCACATTTCAAGCACCAGTAAAGTTGTTGTCAACTGTGCTATTATTATGAACAGTCTTGTCGGGTGCGTTTTCCTTTTATTTATAGTTTATGGATGATGTTCATCATTGTGTATGATTATGATTTTTATTTTTCCCAAAATATATCTGCTTGTCACCGTTTTTCTTGTCGCCTTTTATTTCAGCTGTGCTGACAATATCATAATAGTCACGAGGGACATTTACGCAGGCTAATGAGATGAGCAAAATTTGTGACTAACAGGCCTTTGCAATATTTTGCCCTCCTTATTTGGCTACATGGCAGGGGCTAAGTACTGTAATTAAAACACCCTCTCAGTATGATGCAGTACAATTCTACAAAACTACAAGCACAACAATAAACATATCGTTAAATGTATACCTCTTTAAAAGTGTCAATCAAAGCTAAACATTATTAACTGGACTTGTTTTATATACAGCTGTTGATTGGGTGGAAGTTTTTATTAAAGTTTGTGGCATCCGTGAAATATATAATTGTTTTACATTTTGTGCCAAACAAAATGTACACAAGTGAGCATTTATTTCTTGACTGGATTAATAATGTCTCAGCCTGCTTTTATATGAGTTGACATTCCCCTTGTGTGTGTTTTTATTCCATTCTAGCTGAGTATGGTAAGTGTCACACATGTGATGTGTCCTGCAAGACCTGCTTTGGGCCACAAGCACTGGATTGCTCCATGTGTTTTAAAGGTACAAACACCCGTTGTCGTGCAATGAAATTCACACATGATGCTACTCACCGGACATTGTGCTCTCACAGGCTTTTTCCTAGACCAGGAAAGTTCTTGCGTGGCTCAGTGTCCCCCCGGCTCCTATGCTAACTCGGCCACTCAGCTGTGTGAGAACTGCTCGCCGAACTGCGAGGTCTGCGTGGGCTCCAGTGATAACTGCATCGGCTGTTCCAAAGGCAGCTTTAAGCTCTTTCTCCACCAGGGCAGGTGCTGGTCATATTGCCCAGAGTAAGCTGCTAGCACGCTTTTATCCTTTCGAGAAATTGCATTTCTCGTAGAGGTTCTGTGTGAATACTGGGCTATGCAAGTTGCTGAGCCATAATGAAAGACATCAAATGGGGACTCTAGCAATGTTTATTTCATCAAAGCATATCTTAGTAAAATACTGGAAATTTTCATTTCTGTAGAAATTGCGCGGCACGTTGGGCGACTGGTTAGCAAATCTACCTCACAGTTCTGAGGTCCCGGGTTCAAATCCGGCTTCACCTGTGTGGAGTTTGCATGTTTTCCACGTGCCTGCGTGGGTTTTCTCCAGTTACTCCAGTTTCCTCCCACATTCTAAATACATGCATGGTAGGTTAATTGAAGAGTCTAAATTGCCCAATGCGTGTGAATGTGAGTGTAAATTGTTGTTTGTTTATATGTGCCCTGCCATCGGCTGGCGACCAGTGGAGGGGGTATGCCAGCTCTCACCCAGAGTCAGCTGGGATAGGCTCCAGCACCCCTGCGACCCTAGTAAGGATAAGCGGTATGGAAAATGGATGGATGTAGAAATTGCAATTTCTGTAGAAATTGCGTGGAGATGCTGGAAAGCTCATGGTCAACTTAAATGCTGTAGGATGAATTTGAAATGTAAAATTTGAGACATGCTGAAACTTGAGGGTAAATTTGTAAAAAAAAAAAAAAAATTGTGGAATTATTAAGTAGGAACATTTTGAAGTTATGGGTAAAGTGGGAATTCTGGGAATGTGAAATATACTTCCCAGGATGTCTTGAATTTGATTTATATTTTGACGTTGGAAAGGTTTGAATTGGTTAAGAAAGGTGGAGGTAGAAACACATCAATTGCAGTATTTGAATTGTTTAATAAATCTTCCATGCATCCATTTTCTGAGCCGCTTCTCTTCACTAGGGTCGCGGGCGTGGTGGAGCCTATCCCAGCTGTCATCGGGCAGGAGGCGGGGTACACCCTGAACTGGTTGCCAGCCAATCGCAGGGCACATACAAACAAACAACCATTCGCACTCACATTCACGTCTGTGGGCAATTTAGAGTCTCCAATTAATGCATGTTTTTGGGATGTGGGAGGAAACCGGAGTGCCCGGAGAAAACCCACGCAGGCACGGGGAGAACATGCAAACTCCACACAGGCGGGACCGGGGATTGAACCCCGGTCCTCAGAACTGTGAGGCTGACGCTCAAACCAGTCAACCACCGTGCCGCCTGTTTAAGAAATCTTGAATTTGAGAATTTGAATTTGTTAATTTCTCCATTGATTGGAATAGTTTTTGTCTTGTAGAAATAGTGTAATTATGAAATAAGTGAGTGGATGTGAAAAATAGCACCCAGGATCTCCTGAATGAGGTGAATATTTTCACGTAATGGAATTGTTTAAATAGGTTGAGGAATATAGAGTTAGAAATGTGTAAAATAAATAAATAAAAATCATGGAATAATAAGAATGTAATTCATATTCTCACAATTACCAATTCTGTGATAGGAAAATCTGACTTGATTTTACTTCCAGAGGGTACTTCGACACAGCAGAGGGATCATGCAGTGCCTGCGATAGTTCTTGCCTCACTTGTGATGGGTCCAGTACAAAGTGCCTGTCCTGTGCTGATGGCCGCTACTTGGAGGGTGGCGTGTGCACACTCAACTGTTCATTGGGGGCTTACCCTGCAGACGACGCCACCTGCAGGCGCTGCCCCCCACACTGTGACGTTTGCTCAGACGACAGGACCTGCTTCAGTGAGTTATAAATGTTTATTTCATCAAACCGCAAGCCTACTACCCCTCTTCCATATCCCTCTAGAGTGCAGTTTCTTGTACCTGATGCTGAACGGTGCGTGTAAGGCTAATTGTCCCACGGGCTACTACGAAGACATGGAGGAGGGCCGCTGTGGTCTGTGCCACCCGACCTGTGGCAGCTGTTCTGGGTCTTTGGACGATGACTGCGAGACCTGCTCCACATTTAGTCCCAAACTCTATAAGGGCGCATGCTCAAAAGAGTGCCCAACTGACACCTACTATGAGGCTGCAGCTACAGAGTGCCAAGGTGAGCCTTGATATGTTGAGTGTGTGCTTTGTTTAATATGAGTTGTTTGCATCCATGCTAATAATATGAACAGATTTGTGAGGGGGTTCACAGTTTGTCTAGAGCAGTGGTTCTTAACCTTGTTGGAGGGACGGAACCCCGCAAGTCTCATGCGGAGTGCACGGAACCCTTCCTAATTTGAAAAATAAAACATGGTTTATTTCAAATTCAAAACAGGTATATATTTTATTGTCTGTGTAGATTCTCAGTCATCCAGGTCATGCACAAAATGAACCACGCATCAGTTGCACACAAAGTCACTGTGTTAAAAGAACAAAACCAACAAAACATGAATTTCACACAAAAAACTAACAAAAAATTCAATTCAATGAAAATTTACTGCAAGTGAATGTGAATTTTGCTGTTGTAGTACAATTTATCCAAAATATTACTTGAGTAAATGTAACGGAGTAAATGTAGTGCATTCCTACCCCCCTCTTGCCATTAAATATTATTCAATATAATGAAAGCCATATGAAAAGTTACATCTTTTAAATTATCTACACATATTTTAAATACTATGAATTAAAATGACTTACTTTAAAAATGAATTACTGTGACAACATTTCAATCTGCAAATAATGTGAATAACTCCTTTTTATAAGAATGAACAAATCACCTTCTATCCAAATATTATTAAACTTGTATTTGGGCTCCTACAAAGAGAATGGTTTCAGTATCAGCTGCGTGACCTACTTACCGACCTAGTGGTTGGCACGTCTGCCTCACAATGAAAAAGTTTTGGTTCCAATGTCGGCTGAAGCTCTCCTGTGTGGCTTTTGCATGTTCTGCCTGTGCTTGCTTTTGTGTTTTTCTCGGGTACTCCAGCTGCCTCCCACATTCCCAATTGGCTTGACTATGAAACATGCTGCTCATGCACTGTACCAGTACTGTATATGCTCAGTGGCCGTAACACCGATACATAATTGCTTATACTGCTTTATTAGAAATAGCTCTTGGTATGATAGAGAGCAGCTATACACCATTGCAAACCACAATAATAAACCATTAATTAATACTGAATAGACAAGTAGAGCATTATTATCGATGTAAAGGTAGAAGCTTTGATAACAATTATCCTAAATGATACTGATGATGTGCAGAGTGCCACCAGACATGTGCCAGCTGCTCCGGTCCAGACCCAAACCAGTGCACCCAATGCGAACAAGGCCTGGTGCTGGATCCGAACACCTTGCTGTGTGGCGTGACCGGTGACAGCTACTGCCCCCCGAGGACCTTTCTGCATGACGACCAGTTCACTTGCATGGGCTGCCACCGCCACTGCTACTCCTGCGAGGGGCTCGGCAGCGACGAATGCCTGACGTGTGCCATCCCCAGATACCTTCACAGTGAGTTTCCACTGATTTTCTTCATCTTGCGCCGAAGTGCTTGTGAATGTCAAGCAAACCACTATGCAGGGTTCCCAAAAAGGATGCTTGGATTTTGTTTTCAAGAGAAGTACTTTGGTTTTAGAGTGCTGTAAAATGCAACTATTATGTTTCCCCAAAAAAAGGTTGACTTTGTGACTAAATGGATTTCTGTACATATGGGCATAATAATATAACAAAGCTAATTAGCTTTGCATACATTGCCTCTTCTTCTGCTGTTATGTTGAAATTAATTTCCTTGATCTAAAATGGTTGGATCGATTGACTATGGGGTTTATTTTTTCCAACATGAACAGGAGAATATATGAATGTTTTGAGCTCCTATTTCCATCCTAGTGCTATATTGAGGTGAATCAATCCCCTGCACTCTACACTGTACCCACACTGTAATGCTCTGTTACGGCTTGCATATTGGTCATCAACGTGCCTAAAATGCTTAAAATTAGTATAAACCCTCAACGCAGACATACTGATGATTTAATAGTGATAGCAGCCAGACATCAAAAAACAAAATCGGCTGTATATATGTCACTTATTGCCACAAATAATGACATAAAACAGTTTTTCTTCATTAAAAAAAAGTTACAAAAATTGGAGGTCAGGAACAGAAATGATCTGTCTTGTAACAGATTACAAGTTGTCTGCAGAGCTTTAAAAACATATTTAATTTGATTTTCTCAGGCTTTAATTATCCGTACAAATGACACGATCCTTACGTTTGTGGTTCAGAGGTCATAAATTGACAATAAACAACACTGCTGTATTGTCTTTGGAGTTCTTGGAGAATTTGTTGGAACTGAGGAGACTTAAAGGTGGAGAATTATCTGTGAGAACCTGTGAAAATGTAGCATTTACTGTTGGTGTTTGTAGGTCTTGGGTGAATTCCTATAAAATTTTGAGTAATCATATTTTCTATGGATAAAGTGGCCTTGGGTTTGGCTTCCTTTTAAAGGAGACAGGTTATGCATTTCATGATGCACAGACTGTTTATTTATTTACATTCTATTTAATTATTTGATAACTGTGTTTTTATAAAGTACAATACTATAGAGCGATAATTATTTTAAAACATTCAAATTCTTGGGGGGGTGTTTTATGTGGATCTGGAATGGATTGCCTTTTCCATATTTTCAATGGGGGAAAATGATTTGAGATAAGTGTTTTGAGTTATAAGAACAGTCATGGAACAAATTCAACTTGTAAGTCAAGGCACAAAGTAGAGTACATGACTGTGCTGCTGTGGAACGTGAAAAGGTTTGATATCGTAGGTATACTTATATTTTAAATTACACATTTTATTTGATGAAAATGTACTTGCACAATAGAATATGGTTCTTTTCTGGCTAAGATTTAAAAAAAAAAGAAGTTAGAGAATGGGATGAGAGTACAATGTACACAATTGTCTTTGAGTGGAGCATACAAAGAGAGGTGTGTCTGTGTACTGTTTTGCAGACAGGACCTGCGGCAGCGAATGTCCGGCTGGTACGTACGCGACCGGGCAGGAGGCAGATGGAACCCAGCTGGGGTTCTGTTTGCCGTGTGACCACGTGTGCGCCACCTGCACGGGGGCATCGCCCAGAGACTGCCTCACGTGTTCCCCGCGATACCTGCGCCTCCTTCATCTCTGTGTCCGCCATTGCCCCACTGGGTACGACATTGAATGGCATCTCATTGTTTCTGTATTGTTGACTTTGTATTGAGACAACCACTTTTTGCGGTCTGTTTGCTTCTTCCTCCACCTTTCAGTAGAAATGATTTTAAGTCAACATATCTATCTTAAATGGCATTGACTTTGTTAGTGTCAATCAACAAAAGAACAGTTGTCATCCTGATCCTCCTATCTTATGAAAACAGATAGATAGGTTTCAGCTCTCCCGCGACCCTAATGAAGACAAGCGCTCCAGAAAAGAAGGGTGGATGTTTTGTTTTTCAATCCCCTCAACGCTATTGTTTCACATCAATGTCTTTGTGCTTTACTAAAGGTACTACCAAGCGGGCTCCAACTGTGAGAAATGCCACCACTCCTGTGGGATGTGCACAGGTCCCGGGCCTGAGTCCTGCCGGGCCTGTCTGCCTCCCCTCTTGGAGCTCCAAGGCACCAAGCTGTGCGTGGAGCGCTGCCCTCAGCGCTTCTACCGGCTCGATGACGTGTGTCTGCAATGCCACATCAGTTGCCACACCTGCACAGGTGACCGTCGAGCAACCTTCGACCTAAAATCATTTTGACCTCTTACCCCCTTTACCTTGCCTATTTGTCAATATTGCACACTCTTTTGTTAGCAAGTGACATATGTGTTTGGCAGACGCCTCCCCTCAGAGCTGTATGACCTGCGACAATGGCAGCACGTTAAAGGACAAAGTCTGCTATCCACGCTGTGAGGAGGGGAAGTACTTTACTGAAGAGGTGTGCTGAAAACACATTGTTATATTGACACTACCACTTTTCGTCTGGTGTTTATTCATGCGCAATATCGTTAGCTATTAGTTGTTTCTCAGCAGCACAGTGGAATAGTGCTTAGCACGTTTGCCTCTGAGGTTTGGGGTTCGAATCTCAGCTTCTTTTGTGATTTTTGCAAATTATTTTCTCTGGGTACTCTGATTTCCCCCCACATTTCAAAAACATACATGTTAGGTTCATTGAATACTCTCAATGGGTTGTCTATATGTGCCCTCCTCATGAGGACAAACAATAGCATGACTATTAAGCACAACGACAAACAAGTGGAAATTGTAATACAGTGCAACCACACTATTCGCGGGTGATGGGGACCAAGCCTGACTGTGAATTTCCGTGAATTATTTACACTCCACTAAACACGATTATAATTTTTTATATTAATAGTTTAAACCCTAACTATACCTCAAACTATGATCCCAAACACTTTCATAGCATTTTAAATGCTTACAAACATTTTCAAACATTGCATAGCCTTAAAAATACAATAAACAGCTTACAGCTAAGCACATAGATACTGTACACAATATACAATACCTGTACATACTGTACATGTCAATGATGATGAATTACTGTAGTAGTGCAGTTCAGTGTAAAACAATGAACATTTGACTGCACAGCAAAAGCACCGGAATCACATTGGTGGTGCCAACGCTTCAGAGGCGGCCTGGCCTGGTGGGAAACAACGCTGCTTCCTAGGCCAAGGTTTTGTAGAATTGCCAGCGCTTCGATGTTTACCTGAACCGAAACAGCTGGATCCACGCATTGGCAACACAAACTGGTGGTCATGGATCGGTTTAGCGGTATTCCGCTGAGCTGTTGTTATGGATTCCGTTGGTTTTGATGCCGTGTTTAGTCGTAGTTTGGCGAAACTATCATCTTATCTATCCATTCCCGCTTACTCTTAATCACAAATCTAAGGTGGATGCTGTCAGATTTGTAAATTGGTTGAGGGAGCAAAGCGAGTGAGCGTGTGTTTAGGCATAATTTCCACTGTGGAAGATTGGGCGAGTGGACAACTTGTTCAGTGGGATTTTTTTCAACAATAACCGTTTGTTGTCTCAATAAAAGAGAAATATCATACACAGTGAAGACAGTATTTTTGCTACGAATATCAAACATTTTTTGACTTTCTTGCCGTGCTACAGAAATCTGCAAATAGACGAGTTTTTTCCCACCTAAAAAAAATATGCAAAGAAGTGAATTTGTGAAGCCGAACAGCGACAAAGCTACTTCTACTGTTGTTGTGGTAATGTCAACAGTCACACTGCGTTTCCCACCAAATGTTCTATTGTAAAATAATTCTATATATTTTATAAATGTTTTAACTGCAATTTTGCAGAAGCATTAAAAAGCCGCTTTTGCGTGACGGCTACCTCTGCAGGCCACCTGTGAGCCATGTGACAGCTCATGCAAGCTTTGCAGCGGCCCCAGACCTGACCACTGCCTGAGTTGTCACCGAGATTCTGGCCTTCACGCCGTGGAGAGCCGCTGTGCTCGCTGCTGTGAGGCGGAGGGGAACCACACGGACTGCTGTGTCTGCGACAGCCGCTCAGGTATACGCTGTCACTATCATAAACCATCACCCTTGGCTCTGACCAACTTCTTCACTATTCTACAGTTTCCCCCCGCTACTTCACTGTTCACCTTCTGTTGCAGAATTTTTGTTGTGGAATGTATATACTTGTCTATTACTGAAGGGTTTTTTAATAGGTTTTTACAGCATACTTACCGACTGTAAAAAAAAAAAAATATTTTGTAGCTCTGTGCGTGGAGTCAGGAGAGTCAGGAGACGAGCCGGTAACAGGCAAGAGCATGTCTTCGAGCGTCCTCAATCACACGTCGGCCGCCGCGCCCGTCGCGCTGCTGGCCGCCCTGGCTCTGGCTCTGCTCGCCTTTGCCTTGGTGAAGGCCCGGGCAAGGAGGAGGCTTTGCTGGAAGCGGAGTTACGAGAGACTGAGCGGTGGCGCCAACATGCCTCACGGTGTACCCGAACCGGACAGCGGCGACGAGGTGGACGTGGTGTACACGAGTCGAGGCGGCTCTGTGTACCGCCGCTACAGTTTTATCCATGACCATGACTCGGATCGGCATGTAGATGAGAGTACTTGTCTCAACCAGTCCTAGGTAAGACCCACCAAAGGGGACCACAACGACTTAGTCATAATGGGAAAATGTTCACACGGACCTGCAAAAAAAACCTACTGTACACACCGTAAAGTTTATGCCAGGCCAGTAGTTGGCGATGTCACTTTCTGTTGTTTGAATGCCCCTCAAGAGTTTGCAGAAGAAATGTAAAGGTGATGCTCACAATATCAATAGGAAGATTCTTTTTAATTTAGTCAAGAGTAAAAATCTGATGTTTTTATTTTGTTTATTGCTCTTTAAGTTATGTTGCTAATGATGTTAGGTAGTCTAGTGGAGTGTTTCCCAACCTTTGGGCCAAGGGGAAAAATCTCACAGCACTATATCAAACAAAAATTACCACAAAAGGTGTACGTACTGATTAAATGATTATGGCGTCTCGAATTACTCACATTTTCTTAGTGTGAAATCTCGGCATGATTAGAAGAACACAAAACTATTATTCTGCCAACAGGATGGACACACAAGTTAATTGTACCTTCTGCCAACTAGTGGAAGCACATTTAATTATTATGCCTGTCACTATATGTCACTGGCACACTGTAGATAGATGACCAAAGATACTTTATTTGTAATGAATAAATAATGCTTTTTGGACCAATTAAGTGCAATTGGATAATTGTCCACGGCACACATGATGATCTCTCACGGCACACTAATGTACTGCCTCGCATTTCTGAGGTTCGGGCTTCGAATGTGTGGAGTTTGCATGTTCTCCCCATGCTTGCGTGTCTTCTCTGGGTACCCCCGAACTTGCTCTCACATTTCAAAATGTTAGGTTAATTGAAGAAAGTTATTGATAGGTGTGAATTAACTTGTCAATAGGTGTGAATGGCTGTTTGTCCACAAGGTATGTGCACTGGGATTTGCTGGCGAACAGTCAAGTGTATATCCTGCCTCTCGCCCAACTCAGCTGAGATGGGCTCCAGCTCACCCGTGCCACTGATGAAGACAAGCGCTGTAGAAAATAAAGAATGGATGGTATGAGGAGCATTGACTTAATCTTCATTTGCTGATATCTATAAGCAGCATTTCTTTTTTAATTACACCCATCACAAGACAGAGATGATCAGTGCTTACATGCTCCTTTTTGGGCACTTTACCTGACACAGTCAGTTTACAATCAAAGTAAGAACTATTAGAATTGTTTCGAACCCTCCCACTTCTTATGGGCCGTTTTGATTTTGTTGTACAAAGTGCCTGCATATTGATACTGTGATGGAAATTGTTACCCAAGTGAGTAAACACTGATACACAAATAAATTAAGAAAATGTGACTGTTTTTTTTTCTCTCTTTGATGTGCTATTGCATGTATCAGTGAAATGATTTGAAATGCACCTTTGAAATGTGCTACAGTGAACAGATGCTGGTGGGATGTGCAAGTCAAAACCGTGCACACCTTACACAAATTCAAACTTCTAAAATGGAAAATTGAGCTGCATAACTTTAAATTTAAAAAAAAAAGCTGGAAAAACTGGGGTGTTCAAAATGTTTGACCCGTGATGTGTATATGTATAAAATAATTATAATAAAATGATTTTTGATAACTTTTATTATTATTACACAGCTGATAAGTCTCCAGGAATCTCTTGCCGATGCAGCGAACATGGCCGGAAGGTCATCATACAACACACAGTCATGGTTCTATTCAAGGAAAACGTCCACATGCGAACTCGCCCAACATGGGCACCACAAAGCAGTGCGTGTAGCATGGCTGTCACCGTCGCTACAATATATATTCTTCTCCTTGTACATACTGCAGTTCACAGCATCAATTCATAATTATTCTAGTAAATTTGAACTTAAGTTCACTTACCGTGTGAAGATGCAGGAGGAGGAAAATGGTCTCTTTTAAACTGGAGAAACCCCAGTCAAATGCAGGTGCAAAGGTGGATCTTAATTTAATTACAGATTACTTTTCAGAGTTAATCATAAACTATGTGATCAAAGCTGTGAAACAACCCGTAGTCTGGACACCATTAAATTTAGAAAATGTTAAAATTACACTTTTGGAGTTAAAATCAACTCCCAAAAATGTAACCCTAAAATGTTAACACTCCACATTTTGTAGATTCTAGACACCGACTGAGTAGGTTCAAGCGCTACAAATAAAAGATCAGTAACAATTATGATCCCTAAATGTTGCCCAGATACCAAAATATATAACTGGTTATTTATTGATTACATAGCATGTTGAGGCTAATCGCTTAAAAGCAAGTTATCAACTCAACAGTGCACTGCGAAATAACTGATACCTTTACTTTGCCATTATTGTATCTTATTTGGTACAATCATTTGGAGCAATATTAATTGGGCATTGCTTTACATTTAAATCCACGTTGTCTTTTCTATTTTAAGAATTAATAGTAATAACCTTTAGCATCTTCCTATATTGCCTAATGGGTGAGCAGGCTCTGGTGATGTGTTGACTTTGTCAAGTAAGACACACCTCCTTACTGGATTTAGGATTTTGTAGTCAAGTAATAAATACACTGTGGCTTCTCCTATTGTTTCAATCTGAGATATCAGTGGCATCCTTTGCTTCTGCAATGAAGCTCTCCCACAAGAAAAGGATTTTGGCCAAGTTCTTCAAAGGTCGATGGCTTCTGAGAATCCTGTCCCTCATCCTTCTGAGTGTTTTTGTTTCACTTGTCCATTGGAAAGCAGACTCTGACCCCAGGATACCGCAGCAAATTGCAGCTGACCTGCCCGCCTGCTCTGCTATTATCACGGGAGACTTGGCAGGCCGTGAAACTGACTTGGAAGTCCTTCTATCATCCAGGAAAAGACAAGTTCTGCTATCAGAGGACTTCTACCTTAACGCAACCCAGGATTGTCAAGTTTATCGTACACACAGAGGCTTCTTTACAGTTCCTCTGGGAAAAGAAGAGAAGGATTTTCCCATCGCGTACTCTATGGTGATCCACGGACAGATTGAGATGTTCGAGCGTCTCCTACGTGCCGTTTACGCCCCTCAGAACATCTACTGCGTGCATGTGGACCGAAAATCCACAGTGGAATTCCATAAGGCCGTGGATGCCATTGTTTCCTGCTTTGAGAATGTATTCATAGCTGGGAAATTAGAGAGCGTTGTTTACGCCTCATGGTCTCGAGTGCAGGCCGATTTGAACTGCATGGTGAGTTTGTTGGGGTCCCATGTCCGGTGGAGATACCTGCTGAACACATGCGGGACGGATTTTCCTATTAAGACCAACAGGGAGATAGTGCGAGCTTTGAAGGTTCTTAATGGAAGGAACAGCATGGAAACAGAAGCCACCAATGACTACAAGAAGCAACGTTGGCAGTATCACTACAACGTCACAGACTCCATCGTCAGGACCGACGTGAAGAAAAGCCCCCCTCCCATTAGAAGCCCCATGTTCACTGGGAATGCGTACTTTGTGGCCAGCAGGGCCTTCGTGGAACATGTGACACAGGACCGGGAGGTTCTGGCGTTGCTGGAGTGGGAGAAGGACACCTACAGCCCAGACGAGCACTTGTGGGCCACTTTACAGCGGATGCCCTCTGTGCCCGGATCGGTCCCTGCTAACGGCAAGTACGACATGTCGGACATGCAAGCTATCGCCCGCGTGGTCAAGTGGAGCTATTTGTCAGGAGATGTGAGGAAAGGGGCGCCATACGAGCCGTGCACAGGGATGAATAGAAGAGCAGTTTGTGTATATGGAGCTGGAGACCTGCCGTGGCTCCTGAGGCAACATCACCTCCTGGCTAATAAGTTTGATCCCATGGTGGATGACATTGCAATTAGATGCCTGGAGTCGTTTCTGTATTTTAAAGCTTTAGATCGGGGTTAATACAGGGTGTCCCCCAAAATCCGACATCTCACCTGTGCTCTGAGATACGCGTTGAATTTGTTCCGTGGCCATCCTCGTATCTCAAATCATCATTTCCCTTTGAAATGGATGGAAATGCCATGAATCCGTTCCAGGCTGAGTTAAGTGAATTAAGTTCAGTGCCACAATACAGCACTCATATCTCAAATGTTTGCTCACAAGGCTAAGCAATAAATTGGCCGAACGAGAACTCGTATCTCGAATACCTTTTAGGCTGGTAAAATTTTGGGGGACACCTTGACTGTACGTCACAGGCCCAAACTTTACACTGATTCAGATTCAATACATTGGCCAATGCAAAGACAATGCACACTCCTGACCAGAATAATAAATGTTAAATGACTACCTCTCTGGTCGTGTCAATCAAAACATTGTCTTTAAAGGGAGGCAATTGTATTTTATTGCATCTAATTTTCTCATGCAGCAGTAGGTTAAGTGCATCTTTCAATTAATCATAGCAAATGTACTCTCCCTGTAATTACAACATGGAGGCTCTCGTTTTTTTGTCTCTGACCATTCAGTTTAATGGTTTTAGTATTATGCGCACATTGCATCTCGTTAGTCAGATTACACAATCAGTGGCTTTTTTCCTCCATGGAATAAACCATCAAATCGTGAGAAAACACCCAGGAATGTTCGAGCCCCGCTTTCTCAGGAAACTTTACATTGACCTTTCTGAAAACATTAAGGCACAGTCACACAATCTTGGTGTACTTTCTATCCTTCTGGGAAACTGTAGGCTATTAAAAATAAATTACATGATATTCTGATTATGTAATTTAGACCTTGTTCAAACAATATTTGATGTTACAAAGCACCTTCTTTTGTGTCTAAACAGTGAGGATTAGCAGTACGGAAAATGGATGGATGTTATACAGTAATTTAAGGATTATAGTGCCACCAAGTGCCCAAATTAAAAAGTATTGTGGGTAATATCTGAAAGATACAATGGACTTGTAGCCACATGATTCGTCTGTATGAATAAGCAATTTTGATAATTAATGTAAATATAACTAATTCTGATCAATGGCATAGAGAAAGTGGTGTTTAGACCCACACAAGTTGCAGGTATTTGGGGGTGGATTTATTTTCCCCAGGTAAATGAAAATGTGTGAATTGCCTTTAGAAGGGAGGGGGCTGGGTCAGAGACCTAAAAATGCACTTTTAAAAATCAGAGCAAACATAAAAATATATTACTTTCCTTTTTCACCTTTTTGAAATATAAATATATTTAAATGTAATAAAGCAGTACATGCATCAACTGATTCAAATGTTTGTAACATAGTGCTTTAAATAAAGAGTAGATACAACAGGATGAAGCGAAGGTCATTTTGACAGGATACAGCGACAGTAAATTACAACAAGACAAAAAGGATTAAAAACCTCTTGGAAAACGTGTGGGGAGAGGAAAAAAGCCTAGAGCTGCTTCGGAGTAACGCAACTCGCAAACTGTTCCGCAATGTAAGAGGCAGCATCGTTTTAACAAGGCACTTTCCTGATGCAAGAACTTCCAGTCACACCACCCCAAAATACAAACATGCACAAAGAAAGAGCGGCAGCGAGTCGAACAGTCTTCATCGTCCTCCTCCTGTGTACTTTCGCAGGATCACTTGGGAACGGCGGCGGTGGCCGTCTCCACTTTGCCGTGCACGTCCTGGTCGATCCTGCGCATTCAGCAATGGACAATAAACAGACATTATTGTGATAGTAATGGCAACGCATCCATTTCTTTTGACTTTGGATTTCTTTGACACCTCAAATGTTATTTAATGGCGCTTTCACCGATACAGAGCAGGTTTAGACCCAAGTTCTTTATACAATAACCCAGCATTTCCCAACCTTTATTCAACTGAGGCACATATTTTACATTATACACAAAGATCTTAAGGCACACCACCCCCCCAAAATGTCAAAAAACTACTTTTACTGAAATAGCACATCTGCCTCACAGTTCTGAGGACCCGGGTTCAAATCCGACCTCGCATGTGTGGAGTTTGCGTGCTCTGCCCGTGCCTATGTGGGTTTTCTCCGGGTACTCCGGTTTCCTCCCACATCCCCAAAACATGCATGGTAGGTTCATTGAAGACTTAATTGCCCATATGTGTGAATGCTTGTTTGTTTCAATGAGCCCTGCGATTGGCTGGCGACCAGTTTAGGGTGTACCCCGCCTCTCGCCCGCAGTTAGCTGAAAATTCTGACTTTTAAGAAATTAATGAAAAATGGTCTAATAAAATCCTTCTCTCATTATTCTGGCATTCAGCAGATGGACATAATTGCGGTCATCTTAACCTAAAACAGGAAAGGTTACTCTGATTTCATGTCAGACATTGAAGATGTTTTGATATTTTTACTGTATATAGTGTATATGAACATGAACGTATTTTTCAGTCTTTCCTGTCTTGTGGAAATTTTGGCTCGGTTACTTTGTTTGTTGACTGTCTCGTGACATTGGATGTGCCTTTGTTATACCTCACTAAAGTCTTTTTACACTTGTATGACAGTTCAGAATGTTAACAGTGCCTGTACAATTCATAAAGGTTTTATGATTGTGACATTTATTTCCAGCCAATAATGCAAAATGGGGGTTGACTTGCATCCCACAGTACTACAACTCCACTATCAATGGGACTACTTGTATTAGTATTTTAAAGAAGGAGGAACCTTTTACATGTTCTCATACATGTCCTTGCAAAGTAATGACATTCAATTGTGCAACTTCTAATTCTTGTCAACTACAGAGGTGACTATAGCACTTCAGGTTCATCTTGTTTGTTTGTCTGCATATTTTTCGGCAGCGGTGCACATTTATCGGTCCAGTTGAAAAGTGTGTGTGTGTGTGTGTGTGTACGTGATGTGCTGCAGTGCTCAAACATCCCTTCAAAAAAATAAAAAAATTCTAACTGAAAACCGAAGCAAATAAGCAGTCATCATTTAATATTGTGCAGATTAAATCAATGTGCGCAAATAAAGAGCAATAAGGCTTTTGACAGTTGGGTTTGTGGTGAGTCATGCAAACAAGCTGTGAGGGTTCAACTCAGTGAGTGACCGGTGGAGGCGAGGGGTGGACCATGTGAGGGCCGTTATCGTGGAACTGCACAACCTCAGTGACCATGTCTAGTTACTTCCTGGTGACTCCACCCACTTCCATTATGCCAACAAGGTTGAACTTACCCAATATCAAAAAAGTCCCACTGTAAACCTTTTTTAAAAAAAAAAACACACACATACACACATGCTTCTTGGTAGCAGCATCGGCATAGAGATGCTCTGATAGTGATGTTTTGAATTAAGCAACAAAGAATACATTTAATATGATTCTCTGTGAATGTGATTTGAATGGCCAAACAGTGGTGATTTATAAATGTTATTGATTTTGGAGACAAATGCAAAGAATTCAATCAAAAACAACAACAATAAGGAGGGGAGGAGGTGTGCTGGGGTGTCTATACAGGACAACTGTGTTAGTTTTGTGAAAGGCAACCAAGCCCGAGGTGAAAAATACATGATACCTTTTACGGCTTTTCCTATTTTTTTCCTCGTCAAACCTTAAGGGGGGGGAAGGGAAATTAAGTTTTAGGAGAGAGGAAAAAAGGCAGCCAATAAACAGCAATCTTACATACAAATGATCAAATATGTTTCATAAAGACTGTCACAAGAACACAAGTTTTGCTTTAGGTTGATCTAGGGCTAGGCGATGCACCAATACCACTTTTCCAGACCGAGTAAGAGTACCACTACTTACATTTGAGTACTGGCGAATACCAAGTACCGACACTTGATAATGCCATTACGTTTTACAATTGTGCTGAAAATGTGGTTTATTTTTTTTATCATATATTGTTCAAAAACACTTAAAGAATCCCCCGGCCCCGCCGAAAGGATCGCCGGCGGAAAAAGTGTATCATCATCAGCCCCTCATTTTAGAATAGATAAATAAATGAATATCTTATGCTAAGTTAATGCAACCAATATTAGAGGATTCTTGATTATGTAAATGTTTGGCAGTCCAGAGAGATTCTGGAGAATGAGGTATGACTTTGAGAGTCCTTAAAAAATAAAACACTTAAACACACCTGTACGGATGGTTCTTGTGTATTTACAATCACCTGATTCACTTAGGCTTAAACCGGAACACCTTCCCGGAAAACAAACTCTCGACCAATAGGATTTCTACTCACTAATTTTGTTATATAAACGTAGACAGGTTTGCCACGATTAATGCTGTGCAAGTATTCATTCTTCACGGCGGATCAGAGAATATCATGGTTTATCATCAGAAGACAAGAAGAAAAAACAGTGTGTTGCTTGTTTAAAACAGAGGAAGAAAAGGGAGAATGTGTGTGAGAGTTGAGGATCCAAGTACTCACAGCTTGATACAATCTGGAATGGATACGTACTCCATCGGGACTAACTCCGCAAGGTCTGTCAGGCTGTACACAAACTTGATTTTTTGACTAAATTTGGAGCTGTCAAAATAAGAAATATGTTAAAATGTAACGAATTAACCAAAAGGGGAAGTCTTTACTCTTCTAAGAATTCATGTTACCTAATAAAAGGTTTTGTGAGTGCCAGCAGGGTGCGAATGAACCAAGAGGGATGGACGATTATCAAAGATTTTAAATTCTTCCTTAACCTGGAACACAGAAATTGAGAAGACAGAATATGACAAATGATTTTTATTTATTTTATTTTTGTAACTTTACAGTGACACTTACCTTCTGTCAATCTGCTGATAACACTTTCGGAGCCAGCCGACAGTTGGCATCTTTTTTCGTGACGTCGCCCCGTTAAGATACACAATCATATAGTTCTCCGCCACCAAAAGCTCCAGGGTGCCGATGACATACCTGCGAGGATTTCATTACATTCATAAAAGTTTGAAAATGTTCAGTCAGGAGGCAAACAAAACCCTCACTTGAATAAATTGTCCATGATGTATCTGTAATTTGGTTGACTGCTCTCAGGCATGAAGCACACGGCAAAAACAATTATAGCATTCAAGCCATCTCCGTAGTAACCTGAAAAGAAAAATATCAATTAAGTATTTCAATTATAATGCAATGTGTAGTATGTTTGATCATATTACAGTGATCCCCGACTTTATCACGGTACACACTTCGCAGTGCAGCGATAGTGCAGATTTTTTTTTGCAACTGAATTACAGTTGTTACTCTTTTTTTAATACCTTTTGTACAATATTTTTGCCGTCCATTGATCTTGCTTTCTCTCAATATATTGTGTGTTTAAAATGTGTTTGAATTGTTCCATAAATGCGTTTAAACACCTTAAAAACATTTAAGTGCCATAAATGTGATAAAAGGCAAACCTAGAGTGTATTTAAATAGGGTATTTCAATATCACAGATTTTACTTGAGGGTGGTCTGGAACCTAAACTTGCATTGGCTCCCAGTCAATTTAAAATGCGATTTTAAGGTTTTGTGACTTACTCATAAAATATTACGTGGCATAGAACCCTCCTATCTTGCTGACTTAGTGGTACTGTATGTTCCGTCCCGAAACCTACGTTCGCAACACGATGGTCTTTTGGTGACACAGAGAGACAAAAAAAAGGTCTGTATTTTCTGTTCGGGCTCCAGTACTCTGGAATGCGCTACCTGCGGATATTCGTGTTGCTACCTCAGTATAAAGATTTAAATCTCGACTTAAGACATTCATCTTTTGATCTGAAACCCAAATATCTTCAGTATACAACAAAAACAAAGGAATTGACCTTCCCGTTCCAATTAAAGTCAAACAACCATTCACACCTATGGGCAATTTAATCTTCATTGAACCTAACATGCATGTCTTTGGAATGTGGGAGGAGTACCCGAAGAACACCCATGCGAACTCCACACAGGAAGTCCAACCCGAGATCCCATCGTTAGAATTGCAACGCTGACGTGCAAGACCACAGGCCCACCGGGCTGTACATATATACAATGCTACCTTGACTTCCGATTTCCGATTTAAGATTTCATTTTGCTTTGTGTTGCGAGCCCAAATTTGAGGTACAAGCGAGCTTCAGATACACCGCCGCTAGATGGTGGCAGCGGATGCCACAACATCCAACTGCGTCTGACTCACAATTTGGGATGGAAATTGTGATACAAGCTCTGTTACAGAACAAATTAAACCTTGTAAAGCAAGGTACTACCAAAGTTGTATTCCACCCAGGCACATTAGATTTATTGTCAATTGTCCCCATCAGTTTTTAGCTATTTTGGCATTTAGTTTCATCCGCTGTTACTGAAAAGCATTATAAAACACACAGACCACTCAGTTCTACTTTAAGGAGTGAATGGCCTAAGAAGCCGAGCTTGTCATGAGCTGTTTTTGGGGTGTGACCTCCACACTGACCTCCATGGCTTATAACCCGCTTGTAAGGTTCAATGGCTGTCATGTCCACTTTGTGTTCCTGGTCTCCGATGCGAAACACCCTCCAGCGCCGGCCCTCCTCCCTCTCGTCCGAGGCCGAGTACTGCTTGACTGACTCCACGCCCTTCTCTAGTAGCTCTGTAGTTTTAGGCTTGGGGAGATCATCTGAGAGAAAATTAGGTGGCACAAGGTGATTGTTGTGTGCTTTGCATCCCTGGTCGTAATAAATAATCCCTCAAATATTTGTGATCAATAGACGAATCAATAGGGATCGCCATGCTGCATCTGAATTACAAAATAAATCTCACCTGCATACCTTTTTTATTTTTAAATAATGATAGAGTAGATGATCTTAGCATTTCACAGTGTAACAGAAATAAAGGTGGTGCAGAAAGCAAAGAATCATTACATGGAGAATCATGGCTACTTCGCTTGTGGAGCAACCATGCCGATTTCAACTATTTATAGGGATTAAGGATCAAGATTATCATTAGCCTGATTTATATTTTCTGCTCCATTTACCCTGTATAAATACACCAGTAAACATTACCAATTTGAGAATGCAATTTTCATTCCGATACCTTGACTTTCTATGACAAACCATTTAGATAAAACGTGTTATTTAGCCAACCCTAATGAACATGTCCTGTTTTTGGATTAAAATGCACAATTGTATTATACACTATTGTTCAAATGTTGAGGGTCACTTAGAAATGTCATCTTTTTGTTTTTAAAGAAAAGCATTAGTTTTTACAGTAGCTTTGATTTTAAATTAAGTTTAATTCATTTAATTTTCTTAATTAATTTGTAATTAAGAAAGGTTGTGCTGCTGTCTACTTCACACATTTGTAGACTGATTTACCTTGAAGGTTTGCTTTTTCACCTATTTTTGTATGTTGAAATTTATATTTGCAGGAATGATACATGCACATTACTTATGTTTTCTCAAAATGTGTTCGAATTTAAGGAAAGGCAAAAAAGTCATGCAAAAAAAATAATAAGAATGAAAAAGCTTATGATTTTTTTTTTTTTTTTTTAAAGAATGGTGATGACAGAACATAATCGGGACAACAAGGTTTGATTAACCATAAATTGGGGGTCCAGGGACTGTCCTAGGAACCTTACCACGAGCAAGAGAGAGAAACCTCTTGCTGGCCTGCAGCCTGTTTCCAGGCAGGCAATGGAAACAATCCTTCCACGTGAAAAAGCGGAAGGCAGCAGTGTGGAAAGACAAAAACAACACAGCATAAATTTACACCTTTAGACTGTTCCCTGCCAACCCAAACCTGGGGAACCAATGACGAAACATACACTATATGGACGAAAACATGGGACAGCTCTTAACAATCGAGGGTTCTGCTAGATATTTTTGTTGCCTGTGGATAGGTTACAGCTTCCAAAACAAAG
This sequence comes from Phycodurus eques, assembly GCF_024500275.1. NCBI lineage: Eukaryota > Metazoa > Chordata > Actinopteri > Syngnathiformes > Syngnathidae > Phycodurus > Phycodurus eques. The sequence goes on from NC_084529.1 coordinate 22,216,432, forward strand.
GTGGTTTGATGAGTCTGGTGTGAAAGAACAACAGAGCCCTGACCTTAACACCTGTTTGGGATGGACCGAGTCTATATGTTCGACCATTATCACTTCCAGTAATTGTAATGACTATGTGTCCCGATACATTTGTCCATATAGCGTATTATCGGGTCAAAGAACCAGAAAAACAATGCACTCTCTTATACACTGAAGTGCATGCCAGGCACAACATTTCATTGACAAATTGCACCACTGCATGTTAAAACTGTCCATATTTGTTCAAGAGTTATCAGACATACAAACATGGCAAAGATGACTAATCAGCACATTCCAAATAAGAAACCTGCCATTGTCAAAGGCCCTTACCTTCCCACTCAAATTCATTGCTGTTGTCGGAGGGTGTGTCCATGTCATCCAAGTCCAGCTCTGTACTTTCATCCAACTCATCAGAAAGAATGGACCCGTCACTGCGGTCAAGAGTGAGGCTGATGTCTGGAGCTGTGAGTTTCTTCTTCTCCTTCTTATTGTGGTTCACTACATAGCATATGATGCAGATGGAGAATAATAAGCATTATGGGTAAGTGTTTACAAGATGCCCTAAATGTCCGTAATCAGCAAGTAGTTTTAAAGAACAGGAAAAATTATTTCTAAAATTCATCCACAGTTCACCAAGATTAATGAATTCAATGAACATATTCACAAGTTCATATTTCTTCTATTTTGAGTGTACTTCCCTGTACACACCCATAACTGAGAATATACACTCAATGGCCACTAAATTAAGTACCTCTACAAAATATATTGAAATCCAATACACTTCTGCCTTAACAAAAAAAAAAAAAAAAAAATCTCAGTTCAGTAAAGAAGGTATTAGTCAAGCGTAGCTTCTCTGCTTCCTGTTTATCAACTATGCTGTAGTGTACACTAACAAGTTTATAATTACCAGGATCTCCCTCTTCAGAGCCTCCAGCAAACAACTCCTCTTCAAGCTCCTCCTCCTCTTCAGGTAGAGGCCTAACAGGCAGAAAGTAATCAGAGAAATATCTTTTGGCTTGTGCACTGCAGAGCTGTGAGCGTCGTCCTCACGTTCCCTCCAACAATGAGAGGGTGCTTGTAATACTACCGTGGAAAGTCCTCATCCTGCCACTCTTCCTTAAGCTCGACTCCCTCCATCCTTAATCTGGCCTCTGTCGTGGCAACGGATTCCTGGCGCTCCAGGCTGGGTAAGAAAACAAACAGCAATTTAATAAATAAATAAATAAAATGTTTAAAAAAAAAAAAAAAAACCTTGCTCGCGACAATGCTCCTGGTGAATGACAAATTTGTTGGTTGCAAGTAGAGTCCGGGAAGTGATGAGTCCTACGCGGATACCAAACACATATTCATCTAACTCTGACTGACTTGTATAGGCCGCTGTGGAATATTGGAATGAACACGAAGGATATGCAAGGAGGCAATGCTGCTCTCATTTAATTCCTCTTACACTTAATAGTCCTAAAACGTTATATAACATTTGAAGAACAGCATGAAACATACCATCTTAAAGGCTAAGTTGAAGCACTACCAGGACAATAGCAGACCATCAGCAAGGTCCCTTTAATGTTTCTTTAAAACAGACATCTATTTTATAAAGGACACAACAAGGGCTGTATTTTTAAACATTTGCGAGGCTCTGAAAAATGACATTAAATGACTTTTTGAGTTTCTTATTTTGAGGCAAATGGTCCAGAGCTAGTTAGTGCCAACAGACGTTGGCTCCGCATAGTTTTATGTTTTTTTCTGGTGCAGTGTAAAGCAAAACATTGCATTGTCAATAATGTAAACAACACCTCATACGTTCTCTTTTCTGAGATTTGGCCTTTGACGTGGGATAACGTAGGGAACTTAAGGCCGCATTTAAAATTTACTTCAAATTGTGTGAATCATCCCACCTTTAGCATTCAGATAGGAGCATTCAATGAACTCTATGATCTACAAAACAAGCCAAGAGGCAATAGAAGTGGCCTTTTATCCAACAAACTTCTATGTAAGAACCAAGGAAAATATCTTTGCAAGGGATCCACCGCTGAAGCAATACACATTGACACACGCCCAACTTAAGAATGATACATACCCAACCAATTATTTCAAAAGCAATGTTCACTGGTTGTCAAGTGTCGACTATTTTGTATGTCATACCAGACGCTGCTGCATCCGATCATCTGATGCGGTGTCGGACACAGCTACAAATGTATTCCAATTTGCTGGATTTTCTGTGCAAAAGGCACAGGCGAATAAATGCTACATCCACTGTTACGGTTCTGATGCAGCAATTCTGCAGGATCTCTGTGTAAAAGAGGCTGGCCTTAATTGTGCCGACAGTACCACATATTTTTTAAATTGCCTACCATTTTGCTTACTTCCGCCATGACACCTGTGCTATTTTTTAGACTCACAATATTGCGAAATATTGCAGAGACTTGTGTCATCCTTGACAGGATTTGGCTGCAGACAGCTGAAGATTTCAGATTGGTACAGTAGATGAAACAATCAAAAATGAAATTATTGGACACACAAACATGTACAATTCTAGCAAAGGCAGAGGTTCTTTCTATTAATTTAACAGATTATAATGACCCTTGAAACAATCCTTTGTGATTTGACCAAAAAACATAGACCTAGTCAATTTGAGCAATTGCGTGGTAGATGAGACGTAATCGGCCCCTAATCTTTGCACTAATACTGGTCAGATGCCACCTGTCCAATCATGCACGATCATTAAAAGTCTCTCCAACTGTTACAAGTTACTACTTGCCACCTAATCAGATCATTGGCTTCTTGAAAAGCTTACATGCTGGTGTTTAAGGCTTAGTTCGCTGAACCTCAAGGTTTCCTTCACTAATGAATGTTGATCATCTGTATGTTTGCTGTAATAATCGCATAGATGATTGTTACTTGCAAATCCGGACACACAAACATGCTGGGCATTCTTTACTTGACATTACTAAGAGTATTCAGTTTAGCTTGTAGAGCTTAGGTGTGCGCCTAATTCCCCCACATAATATACAACCTAGAGGTACAAATTGTACAGGAATCCATACAGGAAAATGACATTTAACAAATGAATCAAAAGTGGACCAATTGTAATAATGCAGACATGATTGATGTTGGTTCAACACAGATCACACACTACATGTTTTGAACTAGCTGTTGTAGTTTGATGGGTTGGCAAAATAATCCAAATTCAAAAGTGATGATAATGCTAACTGAAAATTAATTTCACCAAGCTTTGACTCGAGCAGCATGTGTCTTGACTGAGCGCTGCCTAAATCAAAGTTGAATCCAATTCTGTCTGTACAGCTGCCAGTTAAATTGTTTGGGGTGTAAATGAAAACCAACTGTAAAGCAATCACGGAGCACTAAGACAATTACTGTAGCCTGCAATTCACAGCCTGTCAAACAACATTTTAATCCAAAACATACCAACATAAAAAAACTGCCTACCAACACAAAACTCAACGATGTGTGTGCCAATCTGATGAGATCTAGCAAAAGAAAATGGGATTTTACAAAAATAATAATGCTCAGATTTGATTGACACCAACAGATACTAGACTATATTAACTATGCTGATGTGGTTGCAGTTTGTTTACTAAGAGGTGTTTTGAATATTTGTTTGCCTTAGTTGGCCAGGTTAAATGAAGTATACCAACAATTATAAGCATACTGTTAAATTAATAACTCTCTTACAGTCTCATTCAAAGTCAAGTTTGAAGTTCATTTATTTGGAAAAAGGATGGAGCAAAATGATAAAACATTATAAAATGAATGTATCCTATTGCTAATTTCCATCTGTGAGCTGTAAAATGTGAGCTGTAATGACAACAGATGAGGAAATCAGCAGTTTATAAAAGGGTTACGGTTGCAGATTTGATTATCCACTGACATGTTCTTCAGATGTTTAGAGAATGAGCTGAGTGTTGGGAGTTCAATTATAGCAGTCAGTATTACATTCCACGAATGGACCGATCTAACAGAGAAAACGCCCTGTCCAAAGGCACTCTTTCAAAATGCATCAGCGCACTTGCAAAACAAGAAACGATGTATACATATCTGGTATTAGTTATCACGAGATCATGCATGTGCACCTAATGAACTGTTTACTGTATGCCTCAACATACCTTCCACTGGGTCCAGCAGTGGAGAATGGTTGAGGGAGGCTCACTGGGGCACCAGGGTTCTGCTCATTGTCCAGACTCGTCCTTTCCTGTGGACTGCTGCTTGTTTTGGTTAAACACGCTTCAAATGCCTCCTCGCCATTTTCCACCGTGGACGTCGTGCTCTGTTGGAGCTCGTCCAGCTCCTCCTCGTCCACTTCTCCCGACACCCCAGACGACGAGGGACTGGACGTGCGTCTGTTGTCGTGAGTCCGCCTGGGTGTGCCAAAATCTGGGCGACTATTGTTCAAGTTGCTGTCACTCACCGCCTTCAGAGTTGCCTCGCTTTCTATCACATCTGAAGCCATAACGTCCGCCTACCACCGCCGTTGCTAAATTGTGAGTGAACGAAGAAACACCGGTTTGTCGTGTAATCTCTGTCAAGCAGACACCCCGAAATAATGACACAACTCCTTCAGGAGTTTGGAAGTTAGCGTGTTAGCTTTAGCACGCGGAGCAGCTCGCTTCGTTGTCGGTGACAACAAGCTACTTACCGACTCACTACATATCTTATTCAATAGACAGTGTCGAATGTCGCCCCGGGTGCAGAAAATAATCTCCCCCCCAAACGTGCCACCGAAAAAAAAAAAAAAAGTACAGGAAAGGAGTCGTCGCTTCACTCGGCCAACAGTGCGCAGCGAGCCCACTTGTCGGTTTCCTTCCTCCTAGCCACCAAGCCTACGTAACTGACGTAAGTAAGTGACGCTACGTCGACGGTGACGTAAACGAGCCGCGGTAACTAAATGGCAAGACTAGTCGCCACCGGCATGCAAGTCGAGTTTATCATTTCACCGCGACGTCAGTCGTCTAATTGTTACGTTAACGATCACCACCCCAAAATAATTGGCAAAGTGGTACCAACATTTCTTTATCACTGACGCACAACAGCCACAAACTATAATTTTGCTAACAACCTCGATTTGCGGCACTAGCTTTCGCGAGTTCGCATTTTAAAATGCACTGTTTCAATTATTATTACTTTAAAATAACGTATCTTCATTTTGCTGCAGTCACCATTCGTTTAGTAACAAGACTAGCTGGCAGTTACACTCCCTCTTCATTTTTACCCCCCTAACGCTAACAGCATGCTAGCTGTGTGCTAACACCGCTAAATGCTAGCCGTAGCAACCCTGGTAGCCACCGCCTCCAGCGTTCCGAACTACGGGAAGGCTGCGACCTGGAGCCGCTGTCCACTGGCTTTCACTCTTACAGGTTGATATCAAGATTGTCGACTGTCACTTATTCCACGGCCAATACAATATTACGTAATTGTACTATTTGCTAAATTATCGAATGCGTTTGTGACCCGTATTCCTTTAAATAAAAAAAAAGTTACAAAATCGTAACTAAGAATACATGCGATAACTGCCTGTACATGTACTGCTTCAAGCGTATAATCGAGAATAGGGATGGATTTGACCTCAAGTGACTTTCTGAATACTTCATACTTTGAGATATCAATATGTCATTAATGTACTGTAAATAAACTTTGATTAGTTAGACATTTCCCCAGGCGGCTTGGAATATAATATTTAATCACATCCAGGTGTGGCTTGAACTCACAGTGATTGGTACATGAATGGCAGTTGTTGTGTTAGTTTCATATCTCATATAAATAACCCGTTATTAGTCACACAGTACATGTCCACAGGTGGGTTCGTATCAGATATTTGTTTTGAGTCAGTGGCTAACCTTTTCCTCTAGGTGGAGGCAAATGCTCACTTAAACTCTGAAGTCTTGCCTTTAGATATGAATTTAACAGGAATCATTTCACATTATAGAAACTACGTTTGTTTTTTTGGGGGGGGGAATCTTGTTTTTTCTACTTTTGTCAATGACATATTTTCATTTTATTTCTTTTTAAAGTTATTATCCCACCCTCTCCCATGTTAAAAAGCGATAGCTCACATAATGCAGATTCAAGGTTAATTCTTTGTGTGCATGGGATGATCCGTTGTAATTTCTAATTACCACGTTGCTATTTACTCTGTTGGACCGTTAGGGCTCATCACAAAAGGATAATCCGGTCAAATTTAGAGTTTATGCTTCTCATCCTTCTTGGTGCTGGTTGCTAATGAGTCGTGGAACATACCTTACAAATGAAGACAAATGTTTTCACTTAATTCAAGATAAATATGCTCGCCAAGCTGTAGCCATGACACATGAAGCACTCAATATATCGTTTGCTCATAGATTCCCAGATAAGAGGACATTTTTAGCATGCCATTACCGCATGGTTACCGTCTTCCTCCATCCATGTTTATTTAACTACAATGAGTACCAGGCCTCTTTTTTTGGTGTACACATGGATCTTTATTATAATATTAAACAATAGTATATATTTTTAAAATATTTAATAATGTAATTTCAATTTCATTTTAAATTTAATTAAATTTAAAATAATATTTAAATGATCAATGAATAAATTATGATAATTAATTTTAGATGTACTGTACATCAATATTTGTGCAATTGTGTCTTTCAAACAAAACCCACTCCATCATCATGCATGACGTCAAGCAAGACTAAAGTGTGTATTGTGAGACTTCTGCTGTGCGAGCTTCGAAAGGACTGTTGTATTTATTTTATTATTTAGCCTTTTTGTGTGTTTTATTTTGTGATGCAACGACAGAAGGGTACCAGTGATTTCAAAGACAGAAAAGTGATATGATAACCAAATTACAAATGGAATTTGCTTTGACATAGGAAAGGGTCTGGTTGCTCTTTATGTGATGAGCAATACAATTAATTAGATTTCCATTACATATATAACCGAATGATACATTTTCTGAATTGTTTCTTTTGAAAGTTCATCGTCAAATATGATTGTTATTTTATTTACACATTCCCGATTCTCAACTCCCTGTTTACTCAACTACAGAGACTACCAGGCATCTTTTAGGGATAAGAAATCTCTTTGGACCGATTTTGCTCCAGAATGCTATGGACTGCATACTGCCATAATTTTTCTTTCACTACCGTAAACTTCTGCTTTACAGATGCCATGTCAGAGTAAAGTTAATTAGAACCACCAAGTGCACCACCTGTTATTTTTCTACCTGAAGTTGACAAAAGGAGATGTCTGATTGAGGTTCAGCGTTTATTTATTCAAGTGAATGATGCACCCAGCTATTAATCAGTGCATGGCGACTATTCGAGGGTGGCCACTATTTTAGGAATAGTGTTATGTCTGGCAAACTAATAACAATAAATTATTGCAAGCTAGAAACATCCTCTTGTAATATTGCTCCTGTCCTTATGTATTAAAGCTAAAATTAATTGCCAGTGTACAGCTTTTTCGTGCATGTGTTACTCCACTTAATTGTGCCAGTCGGTTTGAATACTAAAGTGAAACAGTCAGATGCAGGATATGACTAGTTCTCTTTTTAAAAAAATAATGCAAGAACTCTATAACTGTACGCAAATACTGCAGAGCTACCTCCACCTTCCTTTCATGTTGAAAAGAGGAAGGAACGCCAGGATCTGAGCTGGACGGTGTAACCAAAGCAGTCATTAGGAAGATTCTCCAACCACTTTCCATAAATGTGGTAGCGGGAAGTATTTAGGCAACTCGAAGTATATCACTAATGAGAAAAGACAAAAAGGATTCATGTGCATGTTTTATGTGATCTTCTTTCTGGGTAGATGAATAATTTTTTTATGATTGTAGATGCCTAAAAATGAGACAAGAAGATAGCTGGGTGGGGGGAGTGGTAAAAGATTGAAAGGCAAAGTTAAATGAATATTTAAGGGAAAATAAAATATTTAAAGGAAACAAATGAGCAAAACATTTAAAACAGCATGATAAATAGAAGCGAGTGCCATTAGAACGACCCTCATGATTTGTGGTGCAGTAGCCGTGAGGACCGGGATGATTGTTTTCAGAATGCCAGCCATACCAGGACAGAGCGTCTGTAACCGAGGGCTGACCTCGTAGCTGAGAAATATTAGCCTTTGCTTCCTTGTCGTGTGTGCTGCTACTACATTGCAGACGTGTTTCATTGACCTCCTAAAGGCTGAGATTTACTGTCGGCGGGAAAAAGATAACACATGATGGCATAGATTGCAAACATGGCTGCTGTTCATTTCTCAAGGGACATTCTCCATTAGAATGTAGCTCAGCATCAGTGCACTTTGTTAATTTCACTTCCCGTCACAACAAATTAATAAACAAATATGTGCTTTGTATGAGCGCATAATCATTTGTTTTCTAAATGTGAGAATAATTCAATCAGCAAACAAATAATTAAGTCAATGAGAACAATTATCTCAAATATGCCTCTGAGACTCCATGTGCATACTGATCTGATTAATTATCCTGCTATAGATAATTGAGTGGAGCTTGATATTTGACTGTGTCCCATCAACATGCTCTTACCTCTGTTGTTATCCTAAGAATATCGTTTATAGTATGTAGCCATACCCGTCTGCGATAATGAAGCTGTTTTATTAGGACACAAGGGATATTTTAAGAGTTTTAGCTTTGCAGCGGTGCATGTTGGTCCCCAGCTACGTCATTACTGGAGCATAATGAATAACCTCAGAACTCCAAAGCGTGAAATTTGGAGCCAGTTGCCCCTCAGATAAACTTCATGAACCTCTGGAATTATATTATATTCTGGAACCATACCTTGGAATTATATTATATTCTTCATTAAATGCATTAAAATACAGCAGTGACCCTTGCTCGCTGATCCAAGTTCAACTTTGTGGGCGACGCTTTGTCCTGGTCGGTAACCTGTGGGCGGACCATTACTTAACTCTAAGCCAGACAGACATCATTACCCCTGTGAATGATGGGAAAGCAGCTGGATCCCAACAGCTTTATTTCCCCGCTCAGCGCAGCGGATGCAAGCTATCACATCCCGTTAACAATTCCATGGCTCCACCGTAAAGCTAAGCTCCCTCAATCAGCGCCATCCGTTTTGCTCGCCAACTGAAGGGCCATCTCTTCATCACTCAGTAGGACAATGGACCACCTCACCCTCTTCAATATTCACTTGTGATTGACACCAGTTAGGCAATTCAGTCAGAATTACAGAGCACTTTATTCTACTCTCCAGTATCATCAATATCATTTAGCAGTTGATGAAGAGATTGTTCTTCAGTATTGGTGCTTGAAAAAGACAATTTAAAATGTATGCCAACCGTCTTTTCACTGAACAAATATTGTTTCATTTCACGTGGAATTTTTCAAGTCTGAGGCTTTGACATTTTAAACAGAGTTACAATAAGAACCCAACTGGCACTGTCAGACCAGATGAAGGTCATTGCAAACGCTAAGCAGTCAGCAGCTTGCCATCACATTTAATTGCTACGTCCTAATGATTCATTTACACGTGAGATCAGGTTGATATTTTATGTATAAGCACACATTCTATTCAAGGCCTTTTATTCTATTAACCTGTCCCGTTTGTACTAGATCCTTCGCCGAATCATTCCCATGTGGCTTAACCTTTCATAAATATGCTTTTAGGTCTACCTAATTAATGCATTCAGATGTGATTTTCCTCACTTGTCGCCCACACTTTAACCTCATACCGCAGGAACAGAATATTTCCTTCTCAAATTAAAGGTCCTCCGAGACGGTGTACATGCGCGAGCCGGACCAACACGACGTGCCACACAAGCTCGTATCTCATCTTTAGGGTTTCAATGAAATGTTTTGAGCATAAATGAAATTACAGCACATCGCTGTTATGTAGTGTTGACATATTCCGAGCAAATATACTTTACTTTATTAGATCTGTTCGCTCACTGTTTCTCGGTTTGATACGCCACGAGGGGTTTTGCTCGATGTGGTTTAGAAAAAAAATTGCTCCGTGATTAGATTTTTAATTAAACATGGTTTGTTTTTTGGAGTAACACGTCTTAAGACATCTACATTATATTATTTGACAAGAACCTACACTAATATAAAACCTAATAAAACAACCATTCAGTTAGATTAACGTTGGCACCGTCAAGCAAAGCAAATGCAGCCTGCTTGTGTTGAGGCAGCATATTTGAAGGCACACAGAATGATAAGCCTCCCCTAGTTTACTCTACTACCTTGCCTACATTCATTGAACCTATTCAGCATTTTTTAAATGTACCCCTCAGTATTTCCTTTTACTGCCTGCGTAATTGCCTTTTGCAGCCATTTGTAGGGTAAATGAATGAGAGGCAGTCATAAGCATAGGCTTGTTTAAATCTGCTTAACAAGAGGAAGGCCATATTACAATATAGTTAGATACAGGGCTCTTGTAATCAGGTTTTAACATGACACCATGTTTGTAGCCCCTTAATAGATTGAAGGGGGCCAGCTACAATGTGACTAAAGGAGTTTTGTTGTCTGTTTCTGGTAACCACGGGTGCCTTAGTGCTATGGCAGGGTCTTTACAAACAGTAAACTCTTTATGCTCATCCAAAGAAAGGACCTTTGCAAGTGGAACAGGTTCGTAATGGCCACTCAATGAGCTCAATGTGTTGACTCAGGAATGTCAACAAATGAGTATACAGTATTATTGAGTTGCATGTAGAAAACAGATTATGCACAAAGACTGAATGTAAACACATCATAAGACTGCTTAGTGTGTGCTATTAATTGATGTAAGAGTGCACAATTAATACTTTTGACACTGTTGCACCACAGACCATAAGTAACACCCCCCCCCCCCCCCCCCACAAACTCGATATTCTGCTCAATAGTCTCAATTACTTATTATTGTATCAGTGACACTCTTTTGAACAAGACTAAATGCACCATGATTTAAATGAGAAATACAGCATTCAGTACTTAATTTGGTTTAACTACAAGTTCACCTTAAGGACAAGACTAGCACACTATTTGTTAGTCAAGACTTCGTGTAGTTTTGAGACAAAACTTCATTTTGACATTCGTCTTAGCTATCAAAAACATGTTTTGCACTTCTGTCAAGTCATCAAAAGCCAGAAATCATTCAAAACCTAAGATTCATCAACGCCTCTGCCAACACAAGCATTTGAAGGCTTATTTTAATTGACAGTGTGACTGAGTTTACTGGTAACTGTCAGCACAAGCGGCTTACATCTTGTGAGTGATGCGACAAAGCAAAACTTATAATTACTCTTTCTGTCACTTTTTCATGTTAAATGTTTAAGTTTCCATCCACACAGAACAATAAATATTGTGCACCGAAGCTGTTATTGTCTTACTTTGGCTTCAAGCCTTCAAAAAGAATTAATCTGGTATTATAGCTTCAGTGCAACTACAAAAATACTTCATCGCCTTTTAAAAAGATGAAATATTTTCTCTGCTGTGTAATTTTTCTTTCTCTATTTCGAGAGTTACTGACCCAAAAAGGTTGATCAAAGACTGTTGGAACGCTACAGCCTGCAGCAACCAATAAATTGGTCCATTCGATGTTTTGCACTGACAAATTATTCTCCAGAGTGCTAACATTCTTGGTAGCAACTCAATTAGCAGGAGACAGACATAGCAAGAATTCACATTTATGTTCCACAGACGTTTCAATATTTTATTATTTCAGTGAGCGTTGCAATGGTCCCTTTTATGTCACACAAATGATAAGTATTTGCTCATTCTCACATGAAGCGATAGTTGTTTTTGCTGTGGGAATCTACACACTGCGCACCCTATGTCTTTTGGCTTTTACACAATGTCGACATGGCCTTGAGCTCCCTTAAGCTTTAATGTCGCTGTTAAAAGCCAATATTTTTTATTATGGCTAAGGGGAGGCTGATCTCATTTGGTGTTAATGTAAAGAGCCATGTCGACAAGTAGAAGAATCATACGTTTTTGTAAAGTTCATGTATTCACATAGAGTTGTATGTAAATATTTAATGTTTTAAAAAAAAATTTAAACAACAATGTAATTACACAATCCAAACACAATAGTGAAACTACCAAGAAAGAAATCCTGAAAAAAAAACAAAAATGCAATAATAATGTAATTTAGCTTCTAAATAGCTTTTATTTGCATAACTCTTTTTTTTATACATATATATATGCTAATGTCCACCAACATTGGTCACCTTTTGCATGAAATCATATGTTTGAGCAAGGTGGTGGGCAATGTCCCTGCTGTTCAAGCATCATTTATCCCAGTAAGACGACAAACTGGACGTAGCACAGTTCAATGATTAGATTAAAATAAGGGCGGAAATGTTAGTTTAGACCATTGAAATCTACTGGAACTGAAAATGTCGTTCGTGCGCGTTGTCTTTTCAAGATGCTCTTATAATGAACCTAAGTTCCATAGTATAGATGGAAACATCAACAGTACAAATGTATGTACTCATACTCATGTTTGGGGAAAAAATAAAATAATTTATTTCTACCTTTTATGTAACCAGAGCTGAATCCAGTGAGTTTGTATTAACTGCTAATGCATCTCTGCTTAAACACAATCTGAGAGTTTGCATGTGGCGGCAGCAACAAAACACATGCTCGTTCTTTCTGTTATGCAAATACAAAAAAGGAAGCACAGCACAATAACAGCTTTATAGCCTCACTGTACATTTGGCCAAAAGAGAGTCTGAGAATGCTGCATAATTAACTGCCAGCCAAATGTTCCCCCGAGTCACTGCTTTATTAACAAAGCAACGGAGCCCTTTTTAATTGGCCATTTCATTGGAAACCCAATTAGAGAAGATAACATCAGACACATTGATCAAGAATATGGTGGTGTATTATCTTTTAAATTTGTACCCTTTAGGGGGCATGCTCCTGACGATGTGGAATATTGTACATATATTGTTTGAACATGTTACAAAAGCAGAAGAGAAATATACTGTTTTTATATACCGTACTTACTGTTAAGTAAGCCTAACACTGTAAATATTGCATATAATGCAAAATCGTAAATATGTTAGTGTCCATTCATCTAGTAAATTGATAATTTCAGTCTTTTTAAACTTAGTTCTTATTAATGGCTATACTGTACAGTTTCAGTTCAAGTTTAATTTAGTATATTCCATTGCTCCAAGCCTTTGGGGCTATTTATGGCCCAAATTTTGGCTGCTTATTTCTATGAGTACAGGCTTTTGAAGAGTGAAAATGCATCCATCCATCCATTTTCTTTACTGCTTATCCTCACTGGAGTCGTGGGCTGCTGGAGCCTATTCCAGCTATCTTCGGGCAGGAGGCAGGGTACGCCCTGTACCGCTCGCACACCTTTGAAAACGGCACTCAAATTTGAGCTTGTCAGCTCAACTATAACTAACTAAACCCAATTATTTATTTTTTTTTTTTTTTGCAAGAATACATTGTATGTGCCACCACTAGTCAAAATGTGGTACTCTGTTTAATATTGCGATAGTGGAATAAGAATAAAATTGAATAATTTATCATTATAAGGGGGCCAAGCGCTTTGCCTGCTAGTTCAGCACATTTTAGTAAGGCTGGTTTGTTAAAAAGGGATTGTTCAATTTTAATCAATTTTCATTTTTTTGTTTATGTTTTTTTGCTTATTAGCGATTGAACACGATTTTGGAATGGTGTTCTGATGATGTTGGTGGCAACAGTAAATGATAGTAATCTAGGGTATAATACCAATTTGAACAATGCAATAACAGCTGTTGAGAGTCTGCCAAGATTCCATCAATAGCTGGCTAGATCAGGGGATCTGTCTGATGTTTAGCTTGTTGTTGCTGAATATTTACCAACTCTCTCTAGTTTTCTTAGCAAATAAAGCGGGCAGGAAAGGCTGATATGAATTTGCAATACGTATCGCGAGACTGATAAACCCTAAACAAGGCGGCCTCCGTAACCGAGTAGATGTGATGTTTATATACTTAGTAGATTTATGTAAACTGCGTCAGATAATGAAGATGTGCACTTTCAAAATATAACAGAATTTTGACATATTGGGTTTAGTTCCTCTTTAAGAATGTAATTTGGGATTGATGGATAAGAGTGGGAGGACAATTATTTGTCAGTCCTCCAAACATTTCTGTCACCTTTGACAGAAATAAGGAAGCTGGGTGGTGCTGTGCTTAGCCACTGGGAGGCACCACCTGAATAGCTCTCTTAACCACAGACCTCTTCCTACAGTGGCTCATTAGCATTGTGCCATAGATGGATGGCAACTTTCTGCATGGATTGCTGGCTGCCAGTATATGAGGTGGGGAAAGATTTTCCTTCAGTCCCTTGGCCTGCTTGCTGACCTGCTCCTGCAGGTCTTAGTTAACATTCAGGGGCCCCTGACCTGGAACACAGGCTTGGCAGGCGAATCAAGGTCCCATCATCCCTAAAGAAATTAGGGGTGGTTATCTTTCAGGAATGACTTGCTAACCTTCCCAGACCATGTAAATGTAATAGATGCAACTGATTTCCCTGCTCCTCTTTTGCCCCTCTATGTCTTGCTGTCATTGGGGGTGGCAGGTTGTGTCCAATTTGTGTGTATTTGACCGCTCAGAAGTGACAAATGATGGCTTGGACTAAAAGAAGGTTACATTTAAACACAGCACAGGTCAATTGGGTAGCAGGCTTAAAGCTTAATCATTGTCAGGGAAACTAATGATGCAACATTATAAGACAACAGGGAACTGCAAAAGATAAAGTGCAGCATGTCATCCGGCTACTATAATCAACCATTGTCTGTTTCAACTGCACATTCATCTTGATTTTGCATAGACATATCCTCGTCATACCAAAATGGAAATGGGAATAAATAGCTTTGTGTGTAGGGCAATCCTTTTGTGTTACTACAATGTCTGGGCATACCGCTCAGTTGCACTCAAATGCAATGATCATTTATAAGCACTCGTACAAAATACACACCACTTAGGCTTGAGAACAAATATTTTAACTCTTCGTGTGGAAGATCCGTTCCACCTGCTGTAGCTATTTCAAAAACACACAGGAAGTCTGGAAAAACAAACAGAGAAAGTGCCTGGGAACTGAAGCACGAATTGTGGCATCTTGACAAGTCTTAAGTAATTCTTACAAGAACAAACACCCCTAGGCTCATTTGCTTCATTGCTTTAGTCAAAACAGAATATATATATATACAGCCAGTAGGCTTTCAAGGAGACCCAATAAAGGAACAACCACTCTTACAAAAAGAAGTCCATTGTTTCTTAGTTTTTAGTCCTAGAAAGTAAGTATTAAAAAAGGATGCTGAGATATATTAACCACAGGAAATATCAGAATTGCTTATTTGAATTGTTATCTTGATTTGTCAACAGTATGACAGCACAGGACAGAACTCAACATAAGTTTGCTTTTGACTGTGTCCATATTTTTTCAGCACAAAGTACAGCATGTGGCTGCTTGTAATGAGCATTACAGCAACCTAACTCCTTGTATAGCTGGCGGTTATGTGGACACGGTGTGTCTGGGAAGCTCAAGGACGCCTCATACTCGCAGATTAAACAACATTCATTCTCTGTCAAATGCCTATCGCTTCCGAAACTGCCAAGCCGGAGGAAAATGGGCCCCCGCACGACCCTTGCTTTGGGTGACAGGATAAAATACAGAACAGTTGTGCCTGAAGGAGAACCAGGATAACGCAACTATCTTTAATCTCTGTCCCTTCGAGGCACTTTCAACACCTGTTATTCTTGACGGCAATGCAAGGGAGGCCAGCTTGCAGATTCATTTGGAGCCGGGTAATTATTGCACTAATTATTCACTCCGGTGTTGGGTGATTATGCATCCTCTTGCAGGTGAATACTCGTCTGTTTGCACACCAGCTGAGGCCAAAGCGGCTCTCTGGAACAGTTGTTCCACTCCTTTTCCCCTTGCAGATATTTGACCCCTTGTCATGTTTGCAATCTGTACTGTAGGGGGAAGGGAGAGGAAAAACAGCCTCAAACTTTTAATTGCTCTACAGAAACACTCGCGAGTGGAAGACACAAGTTTGGCCATCTGCTCAGTCCATGGTTTACGTAAGCGTAGCTCAGGAACTTGGTGTCTTAACAGGCTGTGTGGTCTCATCCACTCTCTATGATGGATCTATTGGGACATTGGCACAGCAGAGTTGTCGTTATCCTGTCTTTTGCAACATTGAAATATTATTTCACTTAAATTAATCAGTGTCCATAGTATTTTCCCCTCACTGCACTCATCAATAATTAATGAATCAAGATATATTCTTTTCATTTACGGGGACGCATTAATAATGAGACCTTGGGGGCACAAAAGCCTTTAAGACAAATATCAGGGCTCTTTGACTAGATTTAATTCACTTAGCAGAAATACAACATCAAATACTAGGCCTCCATTAACTGATCTTTCATGTTAAATATGAATAACATGAATACTCAATCTATGGTCATGTGAAAACAATTATTCTGATGCCGAGAAGACACAGATAAATGCTCAATTTAAAGCAGTTTTAATATTTTGCTTAAGGAAGAAATTTCAAGTAAACTTTTAGGCTAAAATGCCTGTATTGTTGCTGGTTGTTTTTGCAAAATGTCACCTTAACAGAACATATTTGATCTGTGGGGCAAAATTCCAGAGCAATACATTGGATCAGATGGGGATCAGTGAAAACATGTTTCGTTGATGTCAGGATCAAACTGTCATCATTGTGGAATTTACCAGCATTTGGTCCTTAAAGCCAAAAGGTTAACTAGATTTTTTTTATGTTTGCAATTGTCAACAAATCCCAAGAAAAGGCTAAAGACTGTTTCCGTCTGTTTCCCAGTTATTCTGCTCTCTGCCCCAAGCCTATTGGGCTCTGTCTGTATCGAATTCTTTTTTAAAATGAGTCTCACACAACTAACCTTATTTCAGTGTGATTCCTTTAAAAATCCAAATTTTCTTAGTTAAAATAAACAAATCGTTTATGCAGCATGGCTCATGTGTGATGTATTTTGGAGAGATGCTTTAATGGGCATTTCACAAAAACAGAACAGTTTAGATAATAACAAAATTATATAGTATTCCTTATCCTCACTATGGTAGCGGGTATGCTGGAGCTTATCCCAGTCATCTTCGGGCGTGAGGCGGCGTACACCCTGAACTGGTCGCCAGCCAATCGCAGTATGTGTGTGTGTGTGTGTGTGTGTCTATGTGTGGTTATATACTGTAAACTGTGGCTCAGTAGGTAGAGCAGGTTGAGCAGCGGCTGCCCGCATGTCGAAGTGTCCTTGAGCACGACACTGAACCCAAATTTGCTCCCAAATTAGGCCTGGCAGCGCCTTGCATGGCAGCAGTCGCCCACTGGTGTATGAATGTGTGTGTGAGTGGGTGAATGTGAGGCTTTGTAAAGCGCTTTGGGCACTGTGATTGTGTAGACAAAGCGCTATATAAATGCAGTACATTTACCATATATATATATATATATATATATATATATATATACACACACACACACACACACACACACACACTGTATATACCTCCTGAGCTAGGCTTTGGGTGTGTTCAGTGCCTCGTTCACATCTCTCCAGCAACTGAAAACTCAAATGGCAAGCAAATTCGAGAAAGTTGTTGAAACAAATTAAATTCTTTGCCAGACCTCCTAAAGGTCAGCTCTTCCCTTCTGCAGCAGAAATAAGAATGCCGTGTTGCACCGTGTCGGCTGATTGCTTTACTCTCTAGGCAATGTCAATTTTGTAGAAGTACTCGCGGATTAAGTCGGCGGGACGTCGAGGGCCCTTGTAGAAGCTGCTATCTTGTCTCAGCCAAGGGTCCGAAAGCCCATGTCTATTACCAGAGGCACCCCAAGGACAGATGTTTTAGGCCTAGGGGGTGATGGAGAACAATAGCACATTAGATTCCTAATATCTCTCAGATGCAGGACTCGGGGGAAACCAAACTCCTGGGTAATCCAAATTCATCCCTTGCTTTCTTCTGTCCTTCTCTCCCCCTCATTTCCTCCTGTCTTTCTTCTGGTTCTTTACACTAAACAGAGTTTGGTCGTCTCTGCCTCTTGAGGTGCTGAATCGTAGCCTGCAGCTATTAGCGACTCAGTCCATTCATCAAAAGCGGGACCCTATCCAGTCAGGGACGAGAGTCTCCCGACTAATGAACCCAGTATGGTGAGAACATACTGTATGTGTGTGTCAGATTATTGTGAAAATGTATAATGAAAAAACACTGCACCTATTTTGATGAGAAGATCCATTGTTGTCTTAAGTGTCAATTTCTTAACTATTCAACTAAAACCTGAAATGAGGAATGACTCACAATTACCATTGCATGAGAAACAGAAGGACATTTTTGTTTGGATTAGACAGTCAAAAATAGCTTTCTGGATTTCTTACATCTTTTGGTGTAATGGTGAGCAGAATCATTGGAGCTCCGACTGAAAAACACATTCTTCCAAGTACATACATCCTAGCAATAGCAAATCCCTACTGCTTCATAACCAGCATGGAGCCTTCAACCCCATCCTCCAAACCGAAACCAAGGTTACACCTTGATGAGCAAGGAGGGAGGCTAATTTAGTCCCCAGGCTTAATTAATCCAATGTCTTTTTTTATCAATGACTCGCAAATTGTGCTGCAATAGCGGTATCGTCTGTCCACAGAGCTGTGGAGCAGCGTGTTGACACTATAGGATACACTTAACAATTTGACTTGTGCTACATTTACACAACAACAGTCGGATAAAAACCTGGGCAAAAACAACAATTGCTCATGTACACAGGTATGTTTCAAAACAATCCTCCCCACACTGACCAGCAAAAATGTATTAACATGCATGCCAGGCCAGTAGTTGGCCATTTCAGTAATACGTTGCATGTACAGTATGTACAGCAACTGTTGTACGTCGGTACAGAATTGTCTTTTGAATACCCTAACAGCGCATTAGTGTTTGAGTGTGATATTCTTTTGCAAGCACAGACTGAACACTTGTCACTTAACGACTGTTAAATGTTTACGTGGAAATGGCAACGCTGGCAACACTCTCAATGCTGGCATAGTAATGGCACTCTGTAGGCAACACGTGTTTATGGATTTGCCCAGCTGCCAATGGCTCACTGCCTTTCTCCTGCACCCTAGTGTCATTTTTGTCAATTATGATTTGTTGTTGTTGAGCATGTTACTCTGATCTTTCTGTGTAGTTTACATGTTTTTCTGAATGAATAAATGAATGGTTTATTTTTGGTCATCCTTGCATTAAATTACACCCAAATTAGCCATTCATTGATGCAGTCCCACCTCCACCTTAAATTCGTCTGTCACACCTGCAGCACACCTCACCACTGTTCTGCTGCCCTTGTACATGTCCTGTATTATGGTAACATACTTGTCTGCCACTCCAGACTTCCGCATGCAGCACCACAGTTCCTCTCTGGGTACTCTCTCATAGGCTTTCTCTAGATCTACAAAGACACAATGTAGCTCCTTCTGACTTTCTCTGTACTTTTCCATCAACATCGTCAAGGCAAATAATGCATCTGTGGTACTCTTTCTAGGCATGAAAACATACTGTTGCTCGCAAATACTTACTTCTTTCCTGAGTCTAGCCTCCACTACCTTTTCCCATAACTTCATTGTGCGGCTCATCAACTTTATTCCTCTACAGTTGCCACAGCTCTGCACATCACCCTTGTTCTTAAAAATGGGCACCAGCACACTTTTCCTCCATTCCTCAGGCATCTTCTCACCTGCTAGAATACTATTGAACAAGCTGGTCAAAAACTCTCCTCGATGCTTCCATACCTCCACAGGAATGCCATCAGGACCAACTGCCTTTCCATTTGCATCTATTTTGCACACTACTGGCACCAGTCAACATATTTCCATCTCTATCCTTAATCACACTACCCTGCTGCACATCCTTCCCATCTCTATCCCTCTGTCTGGCCAGCCTGTATAGATCCTTTTCTCCTTCGTTAGTGTCCAACCTGGCATACATGTCATCATATTCCTCTTGTTTGGCCTTTGCCACCTCTACCTTTGACCTATGTCGCATCTCAATGTATTCCTATCCCCTCTCCTCGGTCCTCTCAGTGTCCCACTTCTTCTTAGCTAACCTTTTTCCTTGTATGATTTCCTGTACTGTGAGGGTCCACCACCAAGTCGCCTTCTCTCCTCTCTCCTAAAAACATAAATAAATGCATGATGTTCACCAATAAAAGGGCTACTGCAGCACTTCTAATCGATAATATGTTTCTTCACTTATAAATGCAGTCGACTTATCTTTTTTCTTTTCTTTTTTTTGTTTCATCCAGCTGTTATGTCAAGCAGAATTGACGATCTTTATCCCTTTTATGCCAGAACAGTTTTACTGTGTCACAGTGGAGTTTTTAAGCTGCCGCTGTGGTTACTTAGTATTATAATGGCTATTTATTGAGAATCAGAGGCGATGAGTTGAACAGAACGAAGTTTCTAGAGGGGAATGAGAAAAGAAGACAAAAAACAAAGTACTAACTGTAAACAGGATGAGAAAAAAATCCTTATATATCGAGAACAATGAAACATTAGATATGAGTGTTGTATGGGGCAGTAGTGCTACACCCTGTGAGGGAAGGACAGGACAAGATAGGACGGGACAAGGACAGGAGAAGAAGCATGCAGGACAACGGTCGTGAACCCGGCTGTACAACTGAAGTGTGGTGGGAGTGACTATGTAAATTATAAAAGTCTATAGGACGAGAGTGTGAGTGAGGGGATACCGAAGCAATTCGCATATTCATGAGTTATTTGTCGCAATAAGTGAGTGGCCCCACACCCAGCGAAAAAGTCCCAAGGGTGTGTGCCTGCGGACACATGCAAGTGAATTGACACCGTTTCGCATGCACAATGACTGACAGAAGTGTCCTGTAATTGCTGTGCCTGCACCGCGGTGGCTGAGGACCCCACCCAATCAAATGAGAGGCGGGATCGGGTTTAGGAGTCCACGGGGCACATCCCACACCAAGGGACCCAAGGCGGTCCGCTGGCCCCACCTAGGCGCCACGACAACCAGCCACCCGGAGAAGGCCGCAGGTACCCAATTCCACCCCACCAGCCAACAATTTGGGAATGTCTTTGCTCCATGTTGTATGAATCCTCTTACGTCGCAGAGGTCTCTTCTTTTAAGTATGCATTGTCCTAACCGAGGTGGCACTTAAAACTAACGATGTCATAAATTTTTCCAGCTAATGTGGCACGTGTAAAGGGAGAGTCGGTGGGTGGGGTGAGGGTCTGGTGATTTGAGAGGAGGGATGATGAGATTCGATGGCCTAGCCCAAGCAATGAACTTGATTAAACTAATCTCATCTCTATCAAAGCATCCTTCTGATCCCTCTTGTCCCATTATTCATGGCAATGGGATAATTACACTGAGAAGCACGGGGCCAGACAGCTAGAACTGTTACAGGCCCTCAGACCCTGGGCTATATGCCTACTCCACTGTGCAGCCGGTTCATTCTAAACACAGATTAATTATGGTCAATGGGACGGTTCACATCTGTCACTCCTAGTGAGGAAAAATGGAAATGATTCCTCTGAAGATGGAAAAAGGATGTATATTAAGTCATCTGTTAGTCGGAGGTTCAATAGGGTTGAATAGGGGCCGCATTTTAATTTTGACATTTGTCAGAATAATGTGGGAAAACACCAGGGGTTGTTCTAATAGCTTGATTGTACAATCACTGTCCTGGAAAACCCACAACCTCATAAGTAATGACACCTGCCTCTGATCCACTCCGTCAATTTGAAATGAGCCTATACTCTATATGGACGTCTACAGCCATTTTCATGAGATTCAGTGTCAGCAAATTTCACTTCATAATTCCATATTATTAAGACTGTGTGCAATGATCACATTTCTCATTCAGTCATTTTTTTTTAAAGCATGTTAAAAAAAATAGCAGAATACAAAAATTATTTAAAACCTATTTAGTTTGAAACGTTATGCACTTGTGTGTGTGCACGCATTCTATTTCCGACTCCCAAGTATGCAAATTAGACCGTAAACATAATAATATATGTTTATGCAAATGAAGTATGCTTCAATGTATTAAGCAGGGGGCCCGGTAGGGTACTTGCAAATATTTTCCTTTTTAAGTAAATGTTTTCTAATTAATAACACATAAATAATTGAGTAATGCAATATTTATGTAATCAACTCAGAGGTGTTTATGGTACATCTACAATCTTTCCAGGCACTTACATTTGCAGCTTTGGAGTGCTCTTCCTCATATGGAGTGTGCAATAAAAACGTGTGGGGGTTTCTTAAAAATAAATATAACCCTGAACAGCTTCACGGTGCAGAGTGTATTTTAAAAAGCATTTTGTATTTATTTGGTTTCTGTGTTGGACCTTTTAATTTTTGTTAAGGGTGATTTCAGTCCTGTCCTGTAGACCATTATGGTGTGCAGTCACACACACACACAGTGCCAAGCACACATCCCAAGGGAGGATGAAAAGACAAGACTAACAGACAACCAGTCAATGTAATTATCTCCTGGAGTGGTGTTTGTGTGTGTGTTTGTGTGGCGCTCTGGTCAAAGCTGTGTGGCCCTCTGTGCTTGTTTGCAGGTTCTTTTCACCACCACAATGAGTAGGCTTCTCGCAATGCTGTTTTTTTGTCCGATTGAGGTTTTCTTTTTTTTTCTTCTTCTTTTTTTTTAATACTATCTCAGAGGGCTTACATCCAGTCACTGACAACTGACCACACCACTTCCAACCAACAAGATTATTTGGCTGCACAGTGCAAAAGCTTTTCCAAGCTCTCTCTCTTTAAGCTTATGAGACAAATGTTGTATTGTTTTAAATGCAACTAGAAATTACTTCACAATAATACAAAATATATATAAATTAGTTTTGTCAGACATGTTTTTTCCCCCCCTCTGGGTGTCAATATGTAATAAAACGTCCATTTTAACCAATCTCTATGAGCCTTAAGTCTTTCTGTTTGTTATTCATCATTACTTATAGTGCACACACATTTGTTGCTGTATTCTTTGTAATTGTCACCATTCTAATGACCTGTTTTTTTTTATTAGCCGCTTAATGTAAAATCCTAGGGGTGGAAGGATATATTGATATTGCAATGCAGCACCATGCTTCTCTCTTATGTACAGTGGACCCCAGCAAACTCGCGTTTCGGCACAGGCGGAATGAATCCTCCTATTCGCGGATGTTTTTCTCAAATGCGTGGATAAACCGGCAATAAGCGACCAGCGTGTTGATAATGCTGCAATCTGTGGGATGCATTCTCTTCTGTCAATACTGCAAAATACACACTGAACACGTTACACAACTTCTGGCTTTCCTTCCAGATCTCCAGTGGCTGTGTCAACAAAAACATTTGTAATCATTACTAATTTAGTTATTGTTACTATTTAGTATTTTATTTGAAAAAGAAAAAAAAACAGTTTGACTGACATATGGTTACATTTTCCCTTCTTCAGTTGTATATCGGGATTTCTTCTAATCTATCAATTATCATATTATGATACTATCATTATTATTGGTAAAATATTGTGATCTTGTTTTATGAGTAAATCTGTGATTCACCCCCATAAAAATTTTTTTTAAATGCAACTCATCTTGTTCTTCATTTCTTTGTTAAGGTTTAATTTAGCTCTGCGACCACAGTTGTGCATTGACCGCCTGACGGTTTCTGCTTGTCAACACATGGAGAAGTTTGTCTTACAGCATTTTACGCATCCTCCGTCCGCCTCCTCGGTAAATAAAACTTAATCAAATGTTATTCCAGAAACCTTTGTAACTGTTTAATCTTCATTAACCAACTTTCTAATGCTTAAGGTCGTCAGTCATTTCTGGCCACAAATGCATTTACTTTAGTGTTATAGCAGCCCAAAACAATCATGTGTCCCTAATGGATAAATTGTGCACACTGTTTATTCAACGAACAGGAAGTTCCTGTTGTATTATATTATGGCAGGAATATTCATGTTAAACTTGAAAGCATTCTACAGCTTTATGCACTTTTATTTTTTATTTTTGACTGGCTCAGTACACATTAAGTATTTTTCCTTGGATCATACCTTAGATAAATCATCATATCTTGTGAGCTTGGCTATTAACAGCAGTGTCCTTTCATTCCAGTTTTCTCCCGACTCCTGATTTACACAGTTTAGAACCTTGGCCATATCCCTTACCTTCCAAGGAGATAGTGTAATTAAATTTGTACTTTTTACAAGTCGTACTCGATAAATCTGAATAAATTAACAAGGCATTACGAAGACTGCTACATTAAATTTGCATAGTGTGTTTAATGAATATGCAAGTGCAAGTGAAAAGGTCTGCTACTGTGAACTCTTGAAATTAGCATAACTACTTCCAGCATGTTTCTTAAATAATGCTCTCATTTGCACATCACTGAGTTGGCTAATTCTAACTTCAGTCAGTGTAGCCTCATAATTAAGACTCCCGCTTTAATTTTTAATGAAGTTTACGTTACATCAATCCTGACAGTAATGAGAGGGACATGAAAACAAAAAGGGTGCTAATAATTAAATTCACCAGCCACTTTGTGGCACAGTAATTCCTGAGGAGAAATTACATGGCTAATTATTAATTTGCTATTCATCCCATTCCACGGATAGACTCGGATAACGGCTTGTCTTGGTACAAGTTATGCTGAGATGCAAAATGCCTTTTCATTGCCCCCAATGACTGGGAGGTCTCACATGGATTTTAGTGCACAATTAATCATGTTGACACTCTCGATTAAATGCTTTTTATTGGTGCCCATTTATTACGCCATATTACCTAAGTTGGTTTAGCGCCTGTTGATGCCTGTCACTTGGATGAAGACATAAACAGGGTAATGATTGAATAACAGTGCAGATATGGGAACAGTTCATGACCACAGCAAAATTTGAACCCAAGCAAACATTCAGATATACTGAATGTTACAAATCCAAGTTGCCTCGTTGACGGGTGAGTCTTGACGTGTGATTTGAGTCTGACGCGCAGACCGGTGCATTCATCCCTGAAAGAGAGAAATTGGGTTACAGCTGTTCAACAATGACAAGCACTGATAAAAGCACATTTTTGCAACTGTTCTAAATAATCTGGACTGAGATCATAACATCAAAACGTGCCCTATAGAACACAACATTTGTACATCAAGATATTCATCTCACAGTGAGTACATAGATAGACGAGAATGTTTTTGTCTTTTTGTTTGTATTTACATTAATTGGGGACTCTAAATTGCGCGTAGGCGTGACTTTGAGTGCGAATGGTTGTTTGTTTCTATATGCCCTGCGATTGGCTGGCAACCAGTTCAGGGTGTACCCCGCCTCCTGCCCGATGACAGCTGGGATAGGCTCCAGCACGCCCGCGACCCTAGTGAGGAGAAGCGCCTCAGAAAATGGATGGATGGATGTTTGTATTTAAAATTTGCATTGTCAAAATGATCAATTATTGGACCTACAACAACTCTAAAGTATGTACCCCAGGCCAGTAGTTGGCTTTGTCAATTTTGCAATGAAACACGCTTTAAAAACATAATTAATGTGATTTTGCTTGATGTAGATGTAAAGCATCTAACGGTCGACGTTAAATTCATCTTAACTTCCCATAACTGATGCCATGTTGTTCTTTAGATTGCAAACTAGTTGGGACTGAATAAATCTCCGAGCACCCCGTTTTGTCTCAATTACTTCAAGACCTGATTAATCAGCAGTCCCAGACAAATGACTGGATTCTTAACGATCAATAAATCGATTATTATGCCTGTTCCTTGCACACTTAATACACATGAGCATGTGTTCCATTTTAAAAAATGATCATTTTCAGGGTTGACATGGAATTTTTATCAGTGTCACTTTGAGACCTGTTTTGCATGAAACACTCAGGTGCCTTTCGCCCCATTTTCAGATGAAAATGCAGTCATGTAAATGGCCCTTCGTTTTACATAAAAGAAGTTCAGTTCTGTTTCAGATTTAATGTTCTTTGTCACGTGTGCCGTGTGATGTACCATCCATTCTAGCATTCTATCATCACCATGTATTGACTATCATGTATGATCGAGAGTAAAGTGACGAAAAACATGACCTCGTGAGTTTCGTTGCAAAGTTATCACTTTTAGAACTCCTCCAATTCTTTTTATCTTCAGTGTGACATGTCTTCAAAGTACCGCATCCTCCTTGTTGTCAGGGCGACAGCCTATTCTGCTGAAAGTTAATTATTTGGGATTATAATAGCGGTAGTTTAGGCAAAGGAACAAAACATTTCCCAAGTTGATAAGACTGTTAATATCTCTGTGCAGCCCACATTTTCTGTGACCAATAGTGATGCTTCTTCATATGGGGCAGTATTTGACATTTCATAGGATTCTTCCTGTTCCTTCCCATCAGTCTATTATAAAAACCCAAACCTTAACTCCAGATCAAATTTGTTTGACAGAAATGTAATTATATTCTTTTGTGTGCGTGCCGCAGCCCGTATGTATTGTTCCCTGACTATAATTCAAATGCTTTGCTACCGCTGAAGCACTTGCTACTGAACAGGTCAGAGTCAACAGCATTAGTTTTGAGTGTTGCCTCTTAAGGGCCTATACTAATCAACATCACAGTTCATTTGTTATGTTGCCACTAGACTTCAATGACAAATCCCTTATACCGCATGCTGTTTCAAGTGCCCTTTATCAACAATTTCAGACACATGAATACATATTCTTCTCTCAGCATTCACCATGCTCACCGTGGTCCTCGGCTGCCTGTAGCACAGAGTTGCATCGCCACTCTGACATTGCAGTCTTGTGGAATAATGATGCACCAATGTGTCCCGCTTTTCCCGAGATGTTCATATATTCAAGCCTCGACTTAATTAATATAACAAAATCCTTGTTTCCTGCGCCCTTTTTGATTAGTTGTGGATTAACAGGACCTTTATGTTTTCCTCACCACGGCTCAGGTTAGCTCTCCCTATTACTAAACAAATGAATTAGTGCCTGGAAATGTGTCATGCATATTACCTCTTAGCAGAGGCATAGTGAGCTGGTCAAGCATGGAGGCGCTTTATACAGCATATTCAAGCAACATTGCTGATTTGTGTTTCTCCATAAAGTCCTCTTGTGATTATACTGTGAGGCTTGTTGTGCTTAGCGATTTAAATTAGAGTCTAACAACAGCATATTTCACAGCCCAATTAAGACATATCAAGAAAGGGTACACTTGGTTATTAGTCACTGTGTTAGTGCTCATTGGTGAGGTGATGCCACCTTTGTAATGTAACACAAAAAGAATGTGAAATTCTAATGAGATATGGGTGTTATTTGTGTTTTCACGAGATTTTTGTCAGGTTGTGTACAAACACTAACTCAATGGAATTAGTAGAATTACAAAACTGACTATTGGGTAGCTAGAAAATGATTAAATTAATTGTGTGTGTGCGTGTGACAATTGGACGCTGCCCGGTGGAATGTGTTGTGGTCGTCTACGAACATGCATTTCATGCATGTTCATTATTTTTGAAATGTTTGGCAAAAAACAGTATTTCCAAAGATTGCAGTCTTTGCGGTAATAGACGTCGTAGTTTGTCCCCTTGAATAAATAAATGCCATTGTCTTGTTTTGCTGATGTATAGTTATTTATTTATGGAAAAATATATGCATTAATAATGAATATTATCGCAAAAATGCATTTGCAAGGAAATGCTTCCTCCAATAAATGCCTCACCCCTAAAGAATCTTAGCACAATACATTTCTGTCAGGGCATCACTTAAAGGGGTAGTTTGCAATTTTCAAAAAACATCAATTTTTACAAGGTTCAAATCTTGTCCCATTGAAATTAATGGCAATGCCATAAATCTGTTCCAGCCTTCTCCAAAAAACAAAAAACAAAAAAAAAATGTTAGGTGTATTTTAATGAGGAAAAATAGCACTCCCTAATATTGCCCCTTATAAAAACATACAGTAATAACAATTCGATATCATTAAATATAAATAAATAGTTGTGAATGGCAATTATCGTACTCTTTCTGGTGTGCCCACCTTGGTCACCTGGGGGCAGTACGAAACAGGCAGACAGACAGACATATACTGTTCATTGAAACGTTTGAACTCCTTCAGGTCATCAGTACAGCACTACTATTAGTAATTTTTCGCAAAGGATGAAGAATATCTGACGGTGAGTACTGTTACATGTATTGCTACAATGTTTGTGTTCAGTCCATTCCTTTAAAAAAAAAAAAAAAAAAACAATAAAGGGGACTTTATGTCAAATGAGTGATTTATGCTTAAAGCGTTATAGCACTGCAACATAGATGCTATTTAGCGTTAGCAATAAGCTAGTGGACTGAAAGGCTAACAACTGGGTATAAAGATGAGCAAGCAGAGCAAAGGGCCTTCAGGCAGCTGAGGATTCAGAAGCAACACGGAATGAACAACGATTCTCCTCAACAGGTACGTTTATCACCTCTTTTTGATTTTTAATTGATTGTACATTCAACAAATGTAAAACTTATATAGTGTAGTTTTCAGTATTACCTTCCCTTGCCCGTCGGGGGTGTCCCCACCATCACACGTGTGTTTTTGTTTACTAGTGCCATAAACACCTTCCATATTGTTATTATTATTATGTATTGTGTTGTTCTGGTCTTTGGCATGGTTAGCCATCCTTGGAGACTGAGTTTTTTCCCCCATGTATTAGATGAAAGACAGAAAGGAAATGCCCCTCATTTGGTCCCAGTTGGTTAAGTGTATTCCGATCACTGCCAAGGTCTGGATGAACGCGAGTCTCACAAAAGACCGCCGTGCCTTCCAAGCACACAATAAAAAAAGGATTTTCCTGATGTTTTTTAAATCCCCAAAGGAGTGACTTGTTTGTGGCGTCGCTGTAACGGTCTAATGAACGCCAGTGTCAGCTAAATGATCACTAAGATTTTTAACCTCAATTCCTTTGTTAAATTACAGGTAAAAAGTTCTTATTAACCTGCCTTCTGCCAGCATGAATAGCAGTTCTCTCTGAGATGAAGAGATAATATGGGCAACAGAGGGAAGAGGCGTTGGAGGTTAAACCCACAACTTTGACCCACAGAGGTCAAACTGTAAGTGACCCACTATATCAATCCATTTAGTGCACTTCACTTCTTATGTCACGTTTGATGTTTCCCCACATCGTCACGGCAGAGTAGTTATGATTTTTAAAGCCCCCATCGCTTCGTCTTTATCCTTCCATTAATATTATTTCATCCTGTGATCCCCTTTCTCATTGTGCAGCTCAAAGTCCTCCATCTAATTTTTATCTTCTGCAAAATTTAACGCTTTGTGACTGAACTTAATTCATATCTTTTCTCCCCCTCTTGTGCATCATAGCCCATTTTTTTTATCTCCCTTCTTCACGGTGAATGTTCACTCTCCTGTTGAAATTATTGTGAATATATTATGATCGAAACGTGGCTCGATATTGCATTATTTGCTCATTTCCAGCTATGAAGCCAGGAATGTCCATAATTATCATACACGTAAAAGCCCTTCGTTAAGAAACCTTGTATCGTAATGAGGGCCTCCTGTGTTTCCCTCGCCATATTGAAATGGACTGTGTCATATTGTTATTCTGTTTTTCTCCCTTTCATCTTCCTCCCCCATTTACATCTCTCCTCGCTTTCACCATCCTCTTTGCCTCTCTTCTCTTATCTGTCAGCAGATAACTATCATGTGTAGTTTAATAGGATGATTTGTTGTTAGGCAGGCGCGTGTCAGAATAAGCTGGGGAAAAAAGCTAAATGATGAAATGAGTGCGCGAGCTGCGCTGTCTTGTCTGTAATGAATCGTGCGGTTGGCTGAGGGGCGCGTGGGGGGTCTCTGATTTGGTTCCAGTCGGCAGCACAAACATGGACCTCAGGTAGTGCACTCATCAGTCCTGCTGTTTCTCACCATATGGAGTCAATGATCTGGGAGAGCCCTACACACACACATATCGCGCGCGCACACACACACACACACACACAAATTATTGTGGTTATTGTGGTTGTAGTAAGAGCTCTAATATTTTGACTCATGTAGCCTATGAAGGTAACCCATTGAGGACCACGGCTACTTTGTGAGGAGGTGCATTTAGGCATCACTCCAAATGACAACCACAAAATAAAAATACAGTGAAATGACCTGACAGTAAATATCACAATCAATTGTGGCTAGATACATAAACAGGATAAATGAAATCAGTGAGCGTCAACCACAATTTTACCGCTGTAACTCCCGTGATGGTCACATAGGGAAACTGCTATCTCTACGTTTGCATGCGTTTTCTCGTATCATAGGTAATATCCAGTTCATCATTTTGAAAATATTAACCGCAATAATAATAATAATAATATATATTTTTTGAAAGAAACATGATATGGTTGATTGAAATTCTCCTTTTCTTCTCATAGTTTACAAATATTTAATTGGATGAAAACGCACAAGTACAAATTGAATTAGACGTTCCCGCCTCCGCAGAATTGAGATATCTGTTACAGATGATGTACCGTATAATGAATGCCTAATTTATGTAATTAGACCATTAAGCATAATCCGAGCATATGCTCTGAAAGCCCCGAGGTCTTTTTCCAGGTACTCCCTCTGATGTCACCCCGCACAAAACAACTAATGGAGTGGGACGAGGAACACTCTGATATCCTCTGTTTGATCACAAGAGGAAAACATGCAAAAATGTAGCATTATTCCAGATGAGACTTTAACCAACGCAGCGCTCCTCTCCTGGCGAACATATTTAGCTCCTGAGGATGGCCTTTAAGAGGTGCGAGTGTCCCGTCACATGGGCTAATTTTGGCATTGAAGAGCTCCTTATGAGGGCCCTCCGTCTGCTAATTAATTGTCATTCTGCTGAATATTCATACCTTACCATCAGAGCGTCCTTAATTGCACCGTAAAACATCTCCGGGGGGCTGAAATCACCGCGGACTTAATTAGAAGCGTGGACCTATTGGTTGACTTGGAAATTGTTTTCGCTTGCTGACTCTCACACTAATGCAAAAGTCATGACAAATCGCTTTAAAACCTCAGACCTGCTGAAAAAACAAACAAACAAACAAACAAACAAACCAAAAAAAAAACGATTTCATGTACGTTGTAATTGCAATTAAAGTTGACGTTTTGTAATAGACATAAAAATGTTTGAATTGAACACAGGTTCCTTTATCCATTAAGACACCATTTTATTGCTAGCACAGAGAGAAATGTACTTTACAATAGAAAAGAGCATGCAATGATTTCCAAAAATGAATAAAATGATAGATTTGAAAAAGAATACAAATATAAAAAAAAATAATAATAATAAAAGTCTACAAAGAAATTAGTCTGCTCCAAACATTGCACATTTAACACATGATCACATTTCACAATTAGGCAATATTTTGCATAAAGGGGAAAAAAAATACATGGTTCACCGAGTAAAAAAATCCCAATTGTTCCAAAGAATCCATCACCTACAAATTGGGATTGAAGTGAAATTATTGCATTAATTAATATTTACTGACCTCTTAAGAACCACTCTCAACCCTTAATGATTCCATAAAACCGGTTGGTCCCCCACTCCCCCCCACCCCCTGCGTGGCTCTGGGTGGTAGCATATCTCAACTGGCTTCAGTGTGTGACAATATTGTTTGGCTATCATTTGCCGCTTTAGGATGAATGGCATCGATCCTCTTTTAACAACATTTGTTTCCTATTGTGTTCGGGGGTGCAGCAGAGGAGGGCAGACGTGTGAAAGTGGCTGTTTGATTCTCTTTTTCATCCCCATGACCTCGGCTTTTGTGTCTCGTCACCCTGGGAATGTCACGCCTCACTACTCTACTTTAAGATGTTGCAGAGAGTGCCCTTTGTTTTCTCTCCTCTTTTTTTTGTGTGTGTAAATCTCGCACAAAATTGTTCTTCGGTGAACCCCCTCCTCCTGCTTATAAAGGATACTTCAGACTGAGGCACGGTTCACAAGTGCAATGCAATTTGGCTTATGCCAACCTTTGTTCGGCTTTTTCTACAAATGACCAAACATAGTGCAGTCTTGATCTACTGCTGCTTGAACTCGGGAGTTTGGGTGCAGCGAAGAGAGCCCCATTCACACTCAGAGTCATGGTGGTATTTTCAGTGCGTGCACTGGACACGGACAAAGGCCCTATAATGATATCCCATCACTTTGGAGCCACGCACTTTGTGCGTGACATGAGAATTTAAAAACAAACAAACAAAAAAACGTGCATGGCCCGTTAGTTGTTTTTTTTTTTTATTGCACATAAACAAATAAAATAGATGAATCATTTCAATTAGGCTGAAAAGCTTAAAGAATGGTGCGTAAAAGCACACGTGACATTTTCCCCATTTGCAGAATAAAATGAGCGTAGATGATGTGATTGACTTTTACGCGCACGAATTAAACACAATAAAAGATCCCTTTTTTTGTTTGAAAGAAATAGTTTTTCTTAAATACATGAATGAATGGTTGTCAAGTGTTGTTTATCCATGGCGATGTGTTGTCATTATCCGCACTTCCTTTTGCACAAAACCTTTTGGGCTGAACATTAATAGGAACTGACAGGTGTTAAAAGCCACTCTGCAGGGGAAGCCCCCCCCCCCAAGAAAAAAAGAATAACACCCGCACTGTTTAAAAGATATTTCCCGGGCTTGCAAATTGTTTTTATTTGTTTTTTTAAACAGTTTGTATGTTATTTTATTGTAAGGTATTTCTATTTTCAAATGCTCTCTTTTGTGTTTTGAATTGAGCGTCTGCTCTTCCAAGGGCAGCTTCTGCTTTTTTTTTTTTTCTTTCCTGCCCCAAATGTCCCCCGCAATGCGATTCTTTTCTGTAATCCATCAGACTGGTGATGGGGTGCATTGTGGATTTATTGGGGTGGTGGTGGCGAGGGGGTAAGGTTTTGGAATTTGCATAAATTATGAGCAAATCTGCGTGTGCGTGTGTGTGGTCCTCGCCATTGCTAACCCTCCAAGCGGAAAGGTGGCCCTCCATAGGACCCCCCCCCCCCCCCCAAAAAAAAAGCTTGAATAGCAGTCGTTCAAAATAGGCTTCCCATTTGGTTTTCACATTCATATAATTGACTTATGGATATTTTATACAGTTTTCCACCACACCATCTTCAAGGGTTTATTTGCATTCCTGAAGTACTTTTCATTCTGCTTTACATAAACACAATGGGATTGATTGGCTCATGAAGTTGCAGTTTGAACAGCATTGTTTGCATTGTGTTGCAATGTTTTCAATGGCGTCCGCTTCCCCCAAAATGTTTGCTGTGCGTTCGTGTAAACAATGGACAAATAAATTAATCCAATAGTTGAATCCAAAATCGGCATGCATTTTTAAATGTTTATTTTAATGTTAGTATTACGAATGACGTTATTTTTACATGTCCGTTTGTCTCGTTGTAGGTGTTAATACTCTGTTATGACGTAAAATACAAATAGTCTAAATGTTATTTTAGCACACAACACTCAGGCGTTTCCCCTTTAAAACCAATCCCAAATTCAACTCCTGCGGCCGTATTAATTTCAAAATATGTGTGCAAATGTCAAGCGTAAGCGCATACCTCCACACACCGAGTGCCATCGCAGTTCAATTCCGCCAGCCGAGCCTTTTCACCCCTTTTTCTGTCTTCAAATGGAAATGATTTCCATTGGCCCAAGGTGTCCATGTAAATAGGTGTAAATGAAACCAGATTATGCCTTCCTCCCTCGCCCTCCTCCTCCTCCTCCTCCTCCTCCTCCTCCTCCTCCTCCTCCTCCTCCTCCCATGGCAATTGTCATGTGATAGCAAAGAGGTGGCACATTAATGGAAGCGCCTCGGCGGGGGTCTTTTCTGCTCATGTCACTACATAAAACTATCAGATGGTTCGAGGAGGGCCATGGAGGCATCATCCACTTAGTCCGGGACGCCCCAATGAAGTCTTGTGAGCTCGCCTAGCGGGAGCAGCTGAGAAAAGACGTCCGGGCAATCCGCCCCTCTCTCGGTTGATGGGTTGGCGCACAGGCTGGGAAAACAACTCCTGCATGAAGAAACTGGCACCGAGGAATTAAGGGTGACTGCTTTTTTTTTCTTCCTTTTTTTTGGGGGGGGTGGGGTGGGGTGGGGGGGGGTTGAAAAGTATATTGAGGATGCCTCGTCCGGGGAGAAACACGTACAGCGACCAGAAGCCTCCGTACTCGTACATCTCTCTGACGGCCATGGCCATCCAAAGCTGCCCGGAGAAGATGCTCCCCCTTAGTGAAATCTACAAGTTCATCATGGACCGCTTCCCTTACTACAGAGAAAACACGCAGCGGTGGCAGAACTCGCTGAGGCACAACTTGTCCTTCAACGACTGCTTCATCAAGATCCCACGGCGCCCCGACCAGCCGGGCAAAGGCAGCTTCTGGGCGCTGCACCCCAGCTGCGGGGACATGTTCGAGAACGGCAGCTTCCTGAGACGCCGTAAGCGCTTCAAGGTGCTCGGCGCGTCCGACCACCTGGCCCCCAGCAAGCAGTCCGACGCCGCCCACTACCTCCAGCAGCAGGCCAAGCTGAGGCTGAGCGCCCTGCAGGCGGCCACCGGGACGCACTTGCCCCAAATGTCCACCTACAACCTGGGGGTGTCCCAGACCTCCACCTTCAAGCACCCGTTCGCCATCGAGAACATCATCGCCAGAGAGTACAAGGTCCCCGGGAGCTTGGCCTTCTCCACCGTGCAGTCCATGTCTGCCGGCTACCCGCTGCACAACCAGCTCACCGCGGCCTGGCCGCACATGTACAACGGCGGCGTGATGGACACGGCGGCGCCCATCTCCATGGCACCCGGCGACTACAGCGCCTACGGCGTGCCCCTCAAGTCCCTGTGCCACGGGCCGCAGACTCTGCCGGCCATCCCGGTGCCCATCAAGCCCACGCCGACCTCCATGGCCGGCTTCTCGGCGCTGCCGCACCACCTGCCCGCCTTCCTTTCCAACTCGCCCCAGTCCCTGAGCCCGACCTCCCCGCAGACTGCCACCAGCCAAAGCAGCCCCGCCACCCCCAGCGAGACGCTCACGAGCCCGGCCGCCCTCCAGTCGGTGGCCGTGCACTGACCGAACGGACCAAACCGACCGCTGGTATCACCAACCCAAAGTTGATCTTTTTTTTTCTGTGTCGTACGTCGGACGCTATTCAAGGCGAGTTGCGTATCGATTCACTTGTGTCTATGTTGAATGTGTCGCTTTA
Source organism: Phycodurus eques (assembly GCF_024500275.1). Taxonomy (NCBI): domain Eukaryota; kingdom Metazoa; phylum Chordata; class Actinopteri; order Syngnathiformes; family Syngnathidae; genus Phycodurus; species Phycodurus eques. Next base: position 22,251,648 of record NC_084529.1, read on the forward strand.
AATTGTCTCATGAAAAGTCCAGCGCAGATTCTCACAGTATTGCTCTTTCAAGATCATATAAATTATTTGAAGCGTTCATCGTGAATTTGACGGTTGACAGAGGACTTTTGTTAAGGTTCCATACGGAGCTTTCGGTTTCATAGACTCGCAAAACTTTTGCACACTTTTCTGTGTGGCCACTGTAACGTCAACGACACTCGCTTTCCTCTCATAATCGAGTGATGGGCGAGGGGATACCAAATAGGCTAGATTTCGCTGTTTAAAAAAAAAAAAAAAAAAAAAAAAACTCAACAAAACAAGTCACAAAGAGAGAAAAATCATTTGAATATTGAAAAGTCTAAATGTGACGTGCTCAAGAATGCAAGATGTGAATATTGCAAGTAACTGAAACGGAAATGTTGTGAAATGCACTTTTTAGTTATACGTTTTAGATATCTATTTTACAGAAGAAGAAAAAAAAAAAGTGTCCTGTGAAGCATTTAATTTAAAAAGTCGGTGGTGACCACGTGGATCAGTTGCTGTAAATTTGTTCGGGTTTTTTTTTTTGTTTTGTTGGGTTTTTTTTTAAAGGTGAAGCATGCATTTGAAACTAAAAAAAAAATGTGTTAATGTTCATGTCATTGACTTTTTTCGTTTCTTTGTTTTGCGAGCATGCGTGCTTTTGAAAAGTGTGCAAACAGTCTGCAATGAATTGGGGGGGAAAAAAAAAAAGGTCATCCAAATATTTTCTCATTAAAAGTCAAGTAAACAATCAAAAATGTTTCTTGTTATTATTTCAATAACTGTCATCATTTTCCTCGTACTAAATTCAAAGATTGAAACGACGTCCCCATTTGCCTGTTCTGATTATTTTTTCAAGCGTAATAATTACTGTTCCGAAGTGGCATCCCAACCTGTATGATTTCAGAGTGGGAGATTTTTCCCCTCGAAGCAGACAGACACGATTTGTGCTCCCCATTAGAATGCACGGTGCAGCCATGGCATGGCCACAGCGCAGACAAGTGTGCTCATTCATCAAGCTGCGCGCTGAATAAAGAAGAAGGAAAAAAAAAAAGTCCAACAATAAACATTTCAACAAGCAATCTGCACCCCAGATTTGCACCGCATTCAACATCGGCTAATGGAATAAGCGACATTTTGCGTTAATGATGCACGCAAATTACCCTCGCCCCCCCTTCTCCCCCTTGCACTTGTGTGCACTTCAACAGTTTATAAATTCGGCAAAACACCTTCTACATTTATGTATTAAATTCGATTTCTTTTTATTTTTTATTTTTGCGTCGTTTGAAATAAACGCATGGAAGCGTCAGTCCATCGTAGGGCATTAAGCAAATACATTCCGTCACTTTATGCAATGGACTAGATCAAATAAAGGCGACCGGGCCACTTCATTCTGCTTCATTCACTTGGATTGAAAGTGCAAAGAATAGCAAACTTCAACTGGGCCACCAATGTAGATTTAGCCTTTTTCAGCAAGACAAAAAGCCTGAATTTTTTTTTTTTTTTTTTTTCCACAAACACATTGCTGACTGGGGAACTAGGAAACGAGCTGCGAGACCCTTTTGGAATTTAAATCCGCCCCTCCCCCCATGGACTGTTTGTACAACAGTGTCCGTTTTTTTTCTCCTCACTTTTGTGTTGTGTGAGCAACATTAAGTCCTGATTGATTGCTGATGTTGGAACTCGGACAATACATTACAAGCTTTTATTTTTGACCGAATAATTAAAATACCCAAAATACCCTAAACGCATTCGAAATCAATTCAAAGCAATGTCACATCATTCGCTAAACATAAAACAAACAAAATATTTACGTTTTTACTATTATAATTTTCTTTGTACTCAGGATATTTTTGGCCAGTTGAAAGTGGGGTTTATGTATATAATGTAGAGTAAAAACAGAAAATGAGTGTTTTCACCCTAAAATATTTAGCCATAAAATATACATATAATGTGATGTTTTGATTGCAAAAGTAAGCAATTACTGCATATGTTTCTTTTAATAGGTAAAAATGGCGCTACCTTTTCAAAGTTTTGGCATTTCCGGAACACATTTTTTTTAATCTCAGGATACAAATATGGAGCATAAGGAGCAATTTATATTTCAGTGATGAAAATCGGTAAGGTTCATGCGTGAAGGAGAAAAAAATGGTATTGAGGGCCTGTCGAATGAATTTGATCAAAATTAATCAAAAAGAAAATTCAGACAAAAAAGGCTTTTGAGCCATTTCCCTTTCTCGTTAATTCTGTGAAAAAACAAAAATCAACTTCTCATGCAACTTTTCATTTGATAATTCCCCACCAGTGTTGTGGGCATTGTCCTTGTTGCTCCACTTTGTTCCACTTAGACAACGACGAAGGTCATCTCCGGCGTGGGATGAAATATAGACTGCATGCAAAACCCCAGCGTTGTAGTTTAATTAAAATAATTCATTAAAGTGGAGGCCCAAGGTAATTAGCATGGATAATTTATGATTTGCTTAATGCATGCAGGTGGTGGCCTCTGCAATAAACTCAATTTAACCTCGAGTACGGTGGAACTGATACAGACGGGGCTGTTATTATTTACTATGTGTTTATTGTTTGGCTATTTGTCAAGAGGATGTGAGTGTTTCGTAAAACCTGCCCGTTGTCTGGCTTTCACAAACAACTTATTTGTTTATGGGTTTATCTTGTGGATTTATGCTCATACCAAAAAGAAAACTGTCAGATTTGTTATGAAGGGGACTTGGGGATTACCTTAGCTCCCTCTCCCGCCTCTTGCGCCCTCAACATACTATATGCAGTATATGTTTACCTGCTGGTCACTGGAGTTGAAAAACAGTGCACGCTTGATGCTGACAGAACGAGGACATCCACAAACAGCGGCAGGTATAACTGGACCAAGCTCACATCTATTATCCTCTGCAAACGTGTCAAGTTTGGGCAGGACTTTGACATTTTCAAACATGCCTGCAGGCTGTTTTAATTTCTTGCAAGCCTTTTTTTTTTTTTTTTTTTAATAAAAACAACAAAGTTAACCAAATATTTCCCTTGGAGCTGTGCAGTATTGTAAACAGATTTCGTGGTGTATGCTCCTTATGATAGCTAGAATACAACAACCACTTTCCGTCTATGGTTGCATACAACTGTATATCCTGCGGAATGTGGACACTGACTAAATCTCATCTCAACATTTTTGCTGTACGTCACATTTTTATTTTATTTGACAACATAAAAATGACTCAAGACTAAATACATTACATGTCAGTGTGGGAGGGCAAAGGGCAGGTGTAGTGGGTATAGCTGGGAGAAAAGTCAGGGCAGGGCCGGCGCGTTCGTGGGCTGGCTCAGCCAAACACCCGTGTGTGCATGAAATTAGAGTGTCAACATTTGATTCATGCTGCCGGCTGGTGACTGTGAAACAAATTATGTCAGCGGGTGGCAAAACTGCACTGCAGCAGCAGACAGTGGACGTCATAAGCGATTCTGACTTGGTAAATATTCTCTTTGTTTCTACGTGATTACTTCCGGCATGTTCATTCAGAATTTCGTTCAAAATTGAATTGGAATTTTTACAAAAAGTTAAGTGGTATAATGTGTTAAAACTGGACTAATTTAAAGCAACCCGAGTGTCACAGGGCCTGCATCTTGCACACTCCGCAATAATGTTGAGCACACTCCCCACAAATGGTGGCCATTCTACATTCTTTTTTTTTTCTTGTGTGCAGAAAACAGGTCACAGTTTCGTTTGGATCTCACTCAAATTTTGTGTTTCTAACAGTACTTAAAATCTCAACATGTGCCAAAAATGGTTTCTCTCGCTTCAATTTTGATTGCAAAGTTTCAGTGTTCATCCAAAATCCTTTGACAACATAATTTGAGCTGACTTAATTATTATTCTTTTTTTTTTAAGCATCAATTCACATGCACATGTACAGGATCATGAATAATTGGATGGAACCCAGTAGGATATATTTTGCTCAGCTGTAATCATGCATTTTTAGTTTTTGTATCAATCATTTTCACTCAGATCTATGAATCTACAAATTTATGGTGTGATGTACCCCGTCCTAAAAAAAAACAAAAAACATTAGTCTGTGATTTGAGAGTTTTAGGGCACTGAAGACATTGCTTTTGGAAAACTCTAGCCAGGGTGGATGCATTCTAAACTTAAAATGCGTTGTGTGTGAGGAAATTAGGGGAGAAAACAATTCCGAAAACATTTGTTTGCCTTTTCTCCTTCATATAATGTGACAGTGTTTCTACTTTTCTCATATCACATGAAATGTAAAAGTTCATATTATTTACGACACATTTTAATACTTGTTTATCTTTTTTTTTTTTTTTTTTTTTTTAAATTTAACAGTAGAACATTTCCAATGACATCCAAACAAGCAAGTGGTGATTTTAAACAAAATTGGAGGACTACCAAAAATCTCTCACTATATTGCTGGTTGGATGTGTAGAATGCATGATCAAAAGCACCAACGTAGACTCAACTATCATCACCTTTGCGTCAACGACAAAAAAAAAACAAAAACAAAAACCAACCTCAATAGTCTTTCAACCCCTCGTGTTGTGTATATATTGCTTAACAACTGGTATCTGACCTTGTTCAAAATGCATTTGAGTCGTTGCTGCTGAGTCAATGCATGCCAGAATTGTAAATGCTGAATTAAACGTCCCCAAACTGACTTTATGGACTTTGTTATCCAACAAAAGGCCCCTACGATACCATATAGATACACTTTTAACCTGATTAATTGTAAACTTTTCTTCTGCTATTTCAAGCTCGTTAAATATCACTTAACACAAATACCAATGTATGTGTGAAAGTGTGTATAAATGTCAATTGTGTACTAATCACAGTTCATTATTTTTTTTGTTCAAAATCGTATTAAAGTCTCTTGAGAACTTGCATCGTATAACAGTATAACAAGTTAAGAAACAAGTAAGTTCTTAAAAACGGATTCACTGCCAGTCCTCCATGTGAACATGGATATTTGAATTCAACGGCCGTAAATGGTAGTGAATTAAGTAGTCTTGCACCGCAGACTCTATGCTGTATCGTCTTATAGCCTGTTCTATACGAATGACTTTACCCTCCTCAAATTCTTTATATTTTCATAGAATTTCTCAGAGTTCCTAGTGCTTTTCTTCGAGTCAAAATGTCAGCATTTAGAAAGCCCTTAACTTAGGTCAACTGTTAGCAATATATGTACATTTCACTTGAGTGATATATGATGAGTTCACAGGGCCAGCCCCACTCCTCGCCCATAATACCCTTTTAAGTTCATGTGGAGATTTTTGTTACGCCTCTTATTATTGGCTCCTGCGTGCATCGGGCCGGTCGAGACAAGGTGAGACAGAACCAACAGAACGCTATCCATCATACTTCGAGCTCCAGCCTTGACAACCTGCAGCAATTACATCTGACATGTCTCGCACAAGTCCTCTGCTATTTCATTATTTGTCATATGAACGAAATCGAAGCACCTCAATTCTGTTAATAGATGTAATTCGCGGTGGCGCGTGCTTTGGAAGGGCGTGCTTGCTGTTGGCACTGCGGTCTGACCAAATGCTTGTTTATGCAGAACCTGAGTGTGGGAAACCAGCAGAGACAATCGAGCTGCGTTAATGAAGGTACTTAACAGATTTGCCACAACAGTGTTTTTCCTTCTCAAGTGCTTTAACTATGATGTGCTACAACTCTAACAGATTCTGTGGATTTTATCAGCCTGCTGTTTCCCCTTTCAAACATGTGACAAGAAGCTAATTCATCACCACTCCTTCAATCTTACCATAGCCTCTCCTGCCGTAAACTAACACTTGCACAGGACTTCAAAGGTGTGCGGAGTAGCAGAGGTGAGACGGGGCCTTCATCCACTCGGGGCCAGTTACTTGCAGAGATGCGTAGGAGCTGATTAGCGGGAGTTACGCAGCGATAGTTGCCCGTGGGGCAGCATCTGGAGCAACGAGGTGTGAGTTTTGACAGCTCCTGTTTCTCCCCTCTGGGTAACTTGCTGGGTCAGAGTGTCCTCAGAGGAGCCAGGCGGGGCCATACTGGATAGGAAGTCGGCGGTAATTGCCATTCAGCCAGTGGGACAGAAGGAGATACAGCAATAATCAGCCCGGATCAGAGTCCATTTCCTCTTTTGTCTGTGTGTGTAAGAACGGATTCCACCTTCTTTTCTACTGTCTGATAACATTTTGTAGAGGTTTTTCTCTTGCCTCTTCACGCCGTACACTTGGAAGCCATCAATGGGAGGCGGCCCAGATGGCTGTTTGTTATTGCATAACAAGGCCACATTGTTCTGTTAATTCAACTTTATCTTTCTTTGATCCAGTCCCATGTTGTCATGACTGGTGTGAAAATCCCTATTAAGTGCATGATCCAAGCGCTGCGCTCATTGTGATTGTGATTATCTCTTGCATTGAAATTCCACTTTGTTCCTTTGTCTCTTTGTTAGTGAACACAATGTGGGGTTAATTAGCAGCCACCGGTAAACTCTGCGTTCCTGGATCCTTCATCACAGCTCAAGTGTACTCTTCACTAGGACGAACCACGGCTACTGGCACTAACAAGACCAAACACAAGACCCGGGCAAATTGGAAGCAAGCGGAATACAAACGCCGCAGCAACTTAATCCCTTTCAGGCGACACAAACCCTGCAGAGTCTCAACTGTAATTGTTTCTACACTTGATTAATGACTCTCATTGTGGCTTTCTTTCTCTCAGAAGCCATACCAAGTATAGGTTACATTTTCATGGTGACCAAGTTAAAAAAACCAAAAAACAGTAAAGTTTCTAGTAGAGACAGTAACATTGTCCAATTCTTTGTATACATGGACCTCGGTTGTCAACGCTTTAATATACATTGCGGACAGGCAGTTGCCGATGAAACACGATGCAATTGCGCAATAACTTCCTGTACTCCTGGATCATACCTTTACCCTTCATTGTTTGCAATTTTAGAATTTAGCAAAGGTAAGTAGCAGTCCAATAAATGTACACTTTGCTTCAGAAACACTGTAAGCAGAAAAAGCCCAGTGGTCCACCAGTGTTATTTTTGTATGTGACATATTTACACATGCCTACACAAAACATTCAATTAGGTTTTTGGCTTTTAGAAAAAGTTGAGGTAACACTTTTGTTTACAAAACATCCAACCTGAGTCCTGTATTCATGTACCGTATTTTCACGACCATAGGGCGCACCGTATTAAAAGGCGGTCTCAGTTACGGGGTCTATTTCTGTATTTAACACATACACAAGGCGCACCGTATTATTGGGCGCAGGCATGGTAAAACATACGCTAGCTTAAAACATACGGTAGCACGCTAAAACAATGTTTTTAAAAAGGCAGCGGGAGCAAAACTGAGTTCGGTTCAACTTTATTGAAGTATTTAACAATGTACTCACGTAATTTTTTTTTTATCAATCCTCATCCACAAATCAATCAAAGTCCTCATGTTCTGTATCTGAAATGAACAGCTGTGCAAGTTCTCCATCAAACACGCCAGGTTCGAGTCAGTCTCGTTGCCGTGCGGCTCCTCAGAAATGATGCCGGCTTTGACGAAAGCTCGAACAACAATGCAAGCAGACGTTAGCCCAAGCATCCACAATCCATTCACAAATTGTGGCGTAAGTCGCCCGGCGCTGCCTCCTAATCTTAGTAAAGCTGTGTTCGCCATCTGTCATCCATCGCTCCCACGCCGCTCGCAACTTCACTTTGAACGCCCTGTTTACACCGATGCCCAGCGGTTGGAGTTCATTAATCCATTGCTCGAGTTGGGCTTCCAACACGGGCTACCTCGCCTTGTTTCCACGTTTTGTTTTTCGTTTTTTTCCGCGGAAACTCAGCTTCGTCTTCTTGACTTGGCGAAGCTCGTTTTCCTGCTTCGTCCACTTGCGAACCATGGATTCGTTGATCTTGAATTCTCTCGCGGCTGCTCGATTCCCATGTTCCTCCGCTTAACTGATACCTTCAGAATCAGAATCATCTTTATTTGCCAAGTATGTCCAAAAACACTCAAGGAATGTCTCTCCGGGAGTTGGAGCTGCTCTAGTACGACAACAGACAGTCAATTGACAGAGAACACTTTTGAGACATAAAGACATTGACAAAAAACAGTCACTGAGCAATAAAGGGTTAATAGTTATCTGGTAATGCCGGTACCTTTTTTTTTTTTCTTTTTCTTTTTGGACAAGTCCTCTAGCACTTAGAGCAGTTCGAATGACTAATATTGCAATAGTCCGGTGCAATGACCATTGTGCAAAGGGCGCCGAGACTTCAAGGAGTGTATGCAGTTTAAAGTTACGAGTAGCGCGATCATCTGTGACATTGTTGATTGTGCAAATGTTGCAGATACTCCTCACTCAGTGTGCAAATGGAGCAGATGCTACTCTGGCATGAGTGGCCAGTATGGTCAACAACAGATATGCAAATAGTGCAGCGTGGCGAGACTACTACAGTGGGTAGTAGCTTGCAAGTCCAGCTTGCAGTTTAAACTGTGCTTCGTAAGCGTGTTTCTTCGTAGGTGCCGTTTTCGACTGCGGTCAAGCCAGCCTCCACTCATAAAGTAGCAGTCAAGCCCGCCGCCCCTAATTTTGTTCATACTTGGCATTACGGTAATACGTTGTCAACTCGCGGCGAAAGCCACCTTCAAAATAAAAGATTCCCAAAAATACGGACACGAGTGCTCTACGGTTAAGGAATGCAATCACCAAAGTTAATTTGAATCTTGAGATACATTAAAAAATTTAGTTTATTTCATATCTTAGGAAAATAAATGGTAAATGGACTGCACTTATATAGCACTTTATCAACATCATCAAAGTACCCAAAGCGCTTTACAAAGCCTCACATTCGCACACACATTCAAAAACCAATGGGTGACTGCTGCCATGCGAGGCGCTGCCAGGCCCACTGGGAGCAAATTAGGGTTCAGTGTCTTGCCCAAGGATACTTCGACATGCGGACAGTCACAGAAGGGATTCAAACCAGTTCTACCTACTGAGCCAAAGCCACCCCAACATAATCCCATTGGTATCGTACTACAAGTCCAGATCTGTGTGACAGACCACCAAGGACTCCACTGAAAGAGGTTTGATCAAGATCTGATATTGTATTTCAAAATAAAAGTCTCCGAAAACTAATAAACTACATTTTTTAATGCATCTCAAGATTCAAATTAACATTGCTGGTTGCATTCGTTAACCGAAGAGCTTCGACGTCCATATTATTGGGAAGCTTTTATTTTGAAGGTGGCTTTCGCCGCGTGTTGGCGACTTATTACCGTAATGCCTAGTATGAACAAAAGTAGGGGCGGCTGGCTTGATTGCTACTTTACGAGTGGAGGCTGGCTTGACCGGCGCTATATACCTACTGGGGGCGTGCCTTTAGCGTCTTCCTTCACACGGACCCTTCCCCCTTTACGTCCGCATGCTGTCCTCAGCCACGTCCGCTTTTCCTCTGTGTAAGCAGCGTGTCGGCAGGAAATGCTCCCAGTCAGTCAAGCGGAGTGCTCATCACACCACATTTATAGATTTTGGAACTCGGTGCGCACATAAGGCATTATAAGGCGCCCCGTCCATTTTGGAGAAAATTTAAGACTTTTAAGTGCGCCTTATGGTCGTGAAAATACGGTATTTATGTTTTCAGGTTCTGAAATAAAATAAACAAATATCCCAAATCAACAAAGTTTAATCTAAACCAGCTTCTCCACTATATCAGTTGTTTAGTTGTTTGATAACAACTATGTATGTCACATTACAGTAGCATCTTTTCAGGAGAAATTAAAACTATTTTGCAGTAAAGTATTTCATAAAAACACTTTTCTATTCTATTATGGGAGAAAAATTGTTCTGCACTAGAAACGTTACTGTCTTTTTCCACAGCCCTCACTGTATGTTGTGTGGTTCATGTTTTGAAATGTTTAAGCAGGCTTGCCCCAAATGTCCTTGTCCGAGCAGGGACATTGCTATGTGTGTAACTGTCATAATGGATCACTATAGTAAACTGATACTTACGAGTAATTTATGTTTCCCTCAGCTTGTAGCAGTTAGTAGCAAAGCTTATTGAGCCTCCCGATTTCTACCTGAATGAATCAGTCAGACATACACCTTTATTGTCAATCATCTGCTCAAAAAATACTTCCATTATCCAAAGTTGTCAGATGTTGATTTATTAAAACAAAGTAATGGTTATTGGCTCTTAGCTTTTATGTGTTTTTGGTCTTTACTCATCTTTACTGCCATTCATTTTTATTTCATTGTGCGCTGAAGTCAATGTATTTGTTTGAAGGACACGCCTTGTGGAAAATGGAGATGCTCATTTTACAAAACATGTTTCCATTACCCACTTTTCGCAGTACATGCAGAAGAACAAAGAAAACGTTATGTCAAAATTGGCATGAAGTGGAGATACAGTCTTTTCAGTCGGACAGTGACGATATATAATAACCAGTTGGTAGCATAAATTAATATGGAGTTGCAATGTAAGTCTCAATGTGTCTTATGTGGCGCACAAGGTGTGAGCACAGTCCATTTATTTGCAATATTGCCCTTCCGCCACTTCAGATTGGCCCGTTCCCTGGTGGTCTAATTTATGTTAAGTCACAAACCTCCCCTATGGCTGTTTTGAGATGTTCAGAATGGAGACTGTGTGCTCCCGGTTTATGCCAGTGCCACAATCCCCAGTGTAATTGTTCTCTATGGGAAAGCACATCTCAGTGAAACCATCTGCAAGTCCATGGGGCAGTTTCCCAAGAATGAGCGGACTTCTTAGGGGGTTCCCTCTGCAATCCAGTTTCTCTTGTGAAGCAAGTAATTAATTCAAATCTCAGGAAGTCAATAGCTGCCCGGATCAGAGGCACGTAGTATGCAGCTGCTGATACCTCCGTACATGCTGCTTGTCTTCTCAGGAAGTTACCAGACAAAAAAAAAAAAAAAAAAAAAAAAAAAGCTACAATGGGTGCATACACCCACACAGGATTCAGATAACACAAAATTTAAAACTGTTATTTTTGTGCACCTCGATCGTACAATACACTTGTTGCTAATCTCTATTGCGATGGGGATGTGGATCGGCAACACACTTGGGAATTGGGCTTCTTTGTGAATGATGAAATATACTGTCAGTTTTCAAGGTACTGTCTTTCCTTCTTGTGCTAAAAAAAAAAAATACGACAACCATCAACACCTCTGCAAAAGAGTTACTGGTTTAAGAAAATGCTTAATCAAAAACAAAAAAACAAAAAAAAACTTAATTTGCTCAAACTGTATGGTCGTTTTTGTGATGAGGCATTAAAAAAGCATTAATTATCATCTACTTTTTTGCTGTCATTAAGTTCATTAGTACAGGATGATGAAACACAACGTAAGAGCCAAAAGCAGAACTTTAAGAATGATCTCATTTTGGTACATCTAACCTCATCTGTCTGGAACCTGCAAAGTGGAAAACATGAGACTCAAAGCTTTTTTTGCGCTTAGAGCTATTCAACAGTAACCTGAATGTGTGCAATTTTGGGCCTGAAATCAAATAGCCTTCGCTTGTAGATATTCAAGTATGAGGGGAGCGTGATTTACATGCAGTTAACCACCTCGGCTCACTTTCCTCGAGACGGGGCAGGGCCGAGGCTAAATGCCTCGCTAGGCTGCTCCCTAAAGCTCATTGTTATCTGGCTCATGGAGGAAGCCACTGCTGTGCTTCCAGCCTGTCGCTGACAACAAGTGTAAATAAGGATCTAAATAACAAACAGGGCAATGCAGGCTTGCGTGTCGCTCTGAGCTTCACAGGGCATTGATTTGGTCCATGCAGCCTTGGCCAACCTCTAATGACTCTGTTTGTCAAAGGGAGCGCGCAATGGTCGACTAATTTCTTTTCTTAGACATCATTAGATTGCGCTGTAGAAGACAATTGAAAAGGAAGAGCCTGATAGTTTGGACCTTGGGTTGTTGTCACTTAATGTTATTTAAATTGGATGCTATTTATTTTTATTTTTTTTAGATTCATTTAACAATGGGAGCAAAGAGATTACTCAGGCGAGTAAATTGAAAATTGAGTTTTAGTTATTTGCATTATTAAATCCAGGCCAAAACATTAGGTACACTTGCACAATCTAATATGATCCAATACAAAACTTGTGCCAACAATTCTGCTTTCGTAATGATGTCAACTTTAATTTCTTCACAAAATGATTGCCTTTTTTGTTTGACTTTTTGTAAAATTGCACATTGTAATTTACAGTATATATGCATGTAACATTTTGCCATTCTCATGACACTGAATTGATTAACCCAGATATTAGAAAGAATGAACAAATTGTTGAATAAATACTTGAAATATGTATCAACTGATCGTTAGCTTTGTAAAGGCTGAATTTGTGATACAACTCTTTTTGTAGATTTCAGGTACTTAATGCTGTATAGCCTCTCTACTGCATATCAAAGTTGTTTTTAATAGAGTAGTCGAGGAGAATTTTTTCAGTTTTTACACGATTTACTAGAAGCCTAAATACACGTTTGCAGGCTGAATGTGTTTTCCTCATGAGAGTCGGTTAAACAACTTTATTGACTTTTCCACTGTGACCAAATGGATGCCATGTCAACAAGTTTTTCTCCCACTTGACCCCTGAGAGTCAGAAGTCCCGCTCCTCTTTGCGTGGAGTGTGTGTTGTGCAGCGTGCTTGGAGGGTCCTCCAGCATATCGGCGAGTTATGAGGCCAACTCCCGCGACGCCCTCCCTTGCTGACGAGGCGCGCTGTAAGGGGCTTGCCCTCGTGGCCACAAATCAGCAGGGAAAGCAGGCTTGTATCTTCAAAGGCTGGGCTTCAACCCCACCCCACACATGATTTACAGCCCCCACAGAGACAAAGTTAGGCATGGCCACTGTCTTTGCACCTGGGCCTTTATCAAGCAACCAGGATGAGCTCTTTGGAGAAGACATTCAAATGTACAAGGAGCAGATTAGGCCGACTCAATCTTCTTTTGCTCGGAGAAAGAAAGAGGACTGGCTGACTTCAAAAAGCCTTCTTTTGCCTCCGGTTCTTAAATGAGTGAAAGGCTTCGCGAGTGAACATAGCCTTGTGTATTCAAAGTGCTAATTCACAACTGATTCCTCTAATACACTCACGAAGCACTTTTAATTGTGTTAGTTCGCATTCCAAAGGCATGTTTGTTGCTTTTAATTGGGGTTCTCTTTGAAATCATTCAAATGTATGACATGTGGGGCCAACTTAAACAGTTCCCGTGCTTGGCTCGGAGGCGGAATTTGCATTCCCAGGCCCGGGTGCTTGCTCAAACAGAGGCTATGACACTTACACTGATGATTTATTTATTTATTTATTTATGACCCCATGCGACTGACTGGTCATCTTATGTTGAATGAGCACAAAAAAAATTATGTTTAAAGGAATATTTTTCTTCCCTAATTAAAAATGAAAACATGAAATACACAATCTATTTTCCAGCATTCTTTAATATGTGAGACCTCTTAAATTGGGTGAGGTTGTGTAAAAGCTTTGCAGACTGAAGGCGCAATTGGGGGTGGGCGACGGTGTCTTTTTCTGTCAATGTTCGAAACACTTTGGCGAGTCTCAGTTACTTTTTCAGATAAACTTCTTTCTCCCTGAATGAATTCTTTCTCTGGCCTTTTCTGTCAAGCTCTCCTGAATCATCCCTTAATCCAGAGAAAGGAAACCCAGGCCTGGCTGTCATTTAGCGTTGCCACTGCCAGGACTGCTGGCTTAAATAAAGTCAGTGTAGCATGAATCTCATTCTGTGTGGATGTATGGTCCTGGGATGCTGAATGTTGCGTCTGGAGAGCCAGTCCTCCTCCAAAACCTCCGTGCGAATGCTTGGCGACTGCACGGTTACCCGCAGTAAAAAGAGAGGACCACCCACTTAGGGTTGAGAGGGGATTTGAAGCTCCCCCTCCCTGCCCATTTCTTTCCTCGTCTTTCTGATAGTATTTGCAATGTAACTCTTTAGCTGTCTGAGCGAGAGGCTTCAACTGTTGAATTTTAGGTACGCCATAGCGTCTGCACGAGATTATCACTGTCAAAACAATAATGGTGAACTGCAGCAATATACAGTAGTAGCATTTGTGCTTAACTGTTTTTTTGTTTTTTCTCAGCAAAGTGTATGTTTATGTGTCCAGAGTTACTTACCACAGACCTCTTTTACACATCAGTCTGGGAGAACTAGCAGTTGGGTCAATACCATTATAAAGTGCCTTTGATGTCCTCATCAGAATCACTTAATAATTATAAAAGTTTTGCAGAATAATGAAATTCTGAGGTTTTATTATAAGTGGCCAAAGATTACAGTACAATAAGTGTCCTAAAATGTGCTTCCTTCATTTTATACCATTTTTCTTTCATTGGATGTACGTGATTTTGGAATGCCCCACACACTGCTTTGATAAATACACTGTGTGTAATAAGTGGTTAAATGACACAAAATCAAAATTAGTTTTACATGGTTTAATTGTCCACAATACGTTATTTGACAAAACAAGTCATTCTGAACATCTATAACATGTTTTCATAATCATACTGAAGATTTTGTGTGCCCCTGAAATCGCTGTCCACCCTGTCATTATAGGCTAACTGCCACTTTAAGAAAACCTCTGATGTTTTCAGCGACATTACGACCTGCTTTTGGTCTTTCTTCAGTGGAAGCTGAAACAGTGGATAGTTGCAAATTAAATATTTACTCTTATGTTTTGTAATTTTCATCATATTATGTATGTAGTTGGTTGTTGTCAAGCCTAACATGTCCACTCTGTCATCATGAAATATCAATTGATATACAGTACAGTAAAAAAAAGCTTCAGAAATTAAAAATATATTTGTTAAACAGTGCACATCCAGCTTGCTAAATGAATCGTTTGTTAAATGAAGGTCCACCATGTGCTGATGAAATACGAACATTAGCCAAAAAAATCTACCCCGTTGCTTTCAAGGCAGCATGCATATTTTGCTGTTTGCATGTACAACCCCAATTCCAATTAAGTTGGGATGTTGTGTTGCACATAACTAAAAACAGAATACAATGATTTGCAAATCATGTTCGACCAATATTTCATTCAATACACTACAAAGGCAAGATATTTAATGTTCAAACTGCTAAACTTTATTGTTTTTAGAAAATAACCATCAACATCATTCAGTAAACATTTGGGAACTGAGGATACTAATTGTTGAAGCTTTGAAGGTGGAATTCTTTTCCATTCTTGCTTGATGTACACCTTCAGCTGTTCAACAGTCCCGGGTCTCCGTTGTCGTAATTTATGCTTTATAATGCACCACACATTTTCAATGGGAGACAGGTCTGGACTGCAGGCAGGTCAGTCTAGTACCCGCACTCTTTTACTACGAAGCCACGCTGTTGTAACACGGGCAGAATGTGGTTTGGCATTGTTTGCTGAAATAAGCAGGGGCGCCCTTGAAAAAGATGTTGCTTGGATGGCAGCATATGTTTCTCCAAAACCTGTGTGTACATTTCAGCATTAATGGTGCCTTCACAGATGTGTAAGTTACCCATGCCATTGGCACTAACACAGCTCCATACCATCACAGATGCTGGCTTTTGAACTTTGCGTCCATAATAGTCCAGATGTTTCTTTTCGTCTTTGGCCCGGAGGACACGACGTCCACAATTTCCAAAAACAATTTGAAATGTGGACTCGTCGGACCACAGAACACTTTTCCACTTTGCATCAGTCCATCTTAGATGAGCTCGGGCCGAGAGAAGCCGGCGGCGTTTCTGGGTGTTGATAAATGGCTTTTGCTTTGCATAGTAGAGTTTCAAGTTGCACTTACGGATGTAGCGCCGAACTGTATTTACTGACATTGGTTTTCTGAAGTGTTGCTGAGCCCATGTGGTGACATCCTTTACACATTGATGTCGGTTTTTGATGCAGTGCCGCCTGAGGGATCAAAGGTCACGGGCATTCAATGTTGGTTTTCGGCTTTGCCGCTTACATGCAGTGATTTCTCCAGATTCTCTGAACGTTTTGATGATATTATGGATCGTAGATGATGAAATCCCTAAATTCCCTGAAATTGTACGTTGAGGAACATTGTCCTTAAACTGTTCGACTATTTTCTCACGCACTTGTTCACAAAGAGGTGAACCTCGCCGCATCTTTGCTTGTGAATGACTGAGCAATTCAGGGAAGCTCCTTTTATAACCAATCATGGCACCCACCTGTTAGCCTGTTCACCTGTGGGATGTTCCAAACAGGTGTTTGATGAACATTCCTCAACTTTCTCCGTCATTATTGCCACCTGTCCCAACTTTTTTGGAACATGTTGCAGCCATAAAATTCTAACTTAATGATTATTTGCTAAAAACAATAAGATTTACCAGTTTGAACATGAAATATCTTGTCTTTTTAGTGTATTCAATTAAGTATAGGTCGAACATGATTTGCAAATCACTGTATTCTGTTTTTATTTATGTTTAACACAACGTCCCAACTTCATTGGAATTGGGCTTGTACATTATCTGCTTGCATTTATCCATCCATCTTTTTTCCGTCGCCAGCCAATCGCAGGGCACACATAGACTAACAACCATTCGCACTCACATTTACACCTACGGGCAATTTAGAGTCTTCAATTAACCTACCATTCAAGTTTTTGGGATGTGGGAGGAAACCTGAGTACCCGGAGAAAACCCACGCAGGCACGGGAAGTACAATGCAAACTCCACACAGGCGAGGCCGGATTTGAACACAACTGAAAAATAACATTTTCTATAAAGTTCTGGAACAGTCATGGAAATTTTGCGTGGATAATATTTAGGATGGGTAAAACATAAGCTTGTGTAATGTGTGATTAAAATTGAAACTGGCATGGAAATGCAATGTCATGTTATATAAGTAATGCATAGTTTCGATGTTTGTTCTGCCAACCACCAACGAAGAAGATCAGAAGTGTGGGTTAACTTTGTTAAAATAAATGACCAGTTGACTCCTTGCAACTCCTATTCGATTATATCGTGCAAAGGAGTCTGAACATTGTGCGCGAACATTGTGTTAGTCCCAAAGTTTTGTTTGCGTAAGTGCTCCATGCTGGGTCGCCAGAGCACGGACACTGGGACAGTCCTCTATAAAGAGGAAAACACTTTAATGTCCATAAAATCCCCAAAATTGGGGCCATCGTTCTGATATTTTCAGAGGTTGATGTGAACATTTATAGAGTTGTCTACATAATTGTTGGTGACGATTGATCACAGTTTTATGACACTAAGCAATGTTAAACTTTTTCTATATAAAGAGCAGAGCAGAAAAATGCTTCACATCCATAAAACCCAAAATATTGCTATAATCATTCTGATACTTTTGGACTTTGAAGTAGGAATAAGTAGAGATGTCCACATAAATTTAGGTGTCAATTGATTGTAGTTTTGTGACATTAAGCTACGTTAAGGTTTTGCTTTATGGTGAGTATATAGAGCAGTCATTCTCAAGTGGTGGGTCGTGGATATGTTTTCAATGGCTCGCCGGACTTTAACTGAGAAAAAAAAAAGAAACCAACCTTGCTTTAATTTTGAAGGGCTTAGAATGCCTGCTATTCACACTCCAGAACGTAGGTGGCGACGATGACTTGTAATGCCAATGGACTCCTACCATTTTACAGAGAGAAGAAGAGCTGTGGTTTGTTTGCAATTTCAACGTACTAATCAGTATTGACAATAGCAAAATGCAAGTACGACACAGATTATATAGAATATAGATTTTTTTATATCGAGGACAAAAAAGTTTTGTGTGTTTTGTGTAGCGAAGCGTTGGCACAAGAAAGCTATCAAAAACTCATGAGGCATTTGTAAACATCAAAACACCTTTCTCACAAATAAAAAACTGTTGAGTACTTTAAAAAAAGACAAAGACCTGAGGACATCACAAAAGTGTCTTACATCTTCATTCTCGAAGCAGGAACAGGCACTCTGTGCATCTTACGAAGTGCCACATCGTATTGCCAAGGTGAAGAACCCACAAACAATTGCAGAAGAGCTTATTTTACCTGCAACCATGGATATGGTGAGACAGGTTTTTGCTCAATCAAACTGAAAATTATACCTCTTTCAAATCAGTCGGCGAATTGAAGATATGTTGGTAGATGTCAAACAACAAACCACAGCCCGCATTGAGGAAGATGGTTAATGTGTATTACAAATGGACAGATCCACGGACATAACAAACAACGCCGTTTTACGCCGGAAGAATACCATGACCCCTCTCTGGTCTTCAGTAAAGAGCTTGCCATCTCAATGCATACCATCTCATCCGCATTAGAGAGGGGGATGAATGGTAAACTGCTTTCAATACCCCCCTTGGATATATCTTGTCATGTCGTTTGGATGTAACCAACGCCCCTGCCGTTTTCCAAACCTTCATCAATGGCATCCTGTGTGATATGCTGAACCGATTCGTTTTCGTCTATTTAGACGACATCCTCATCTTCTCCCGCTCTCCTGAAGAACATCGCCATCATGTCCGCCAATCATGTCCGCCAATCATGTCCGTCCTCTCCCAGCGGGACCCCGAATCCCAGAAGTTGCATCTTTGTGCCTTCTTTTCCCGTCGCCTTTCCCCATCCAAAAGGAATTACGACGTGGGGAATCATGAGCTGCTGGCCATCGTCTGGGCCCTGGAGGAGTGGAGGCACTGGCTGGAGGGGACCGTTTCTCCTTTTATTATATGGACTGATCATACATATCTCGCCTATCTCCATTCCGCTAAACGTCACGCTCGGTGGGCCCTTTTTCTCTCTTGCATGTACTCACCCCCATCCAGCCCCTTTGAACCTGAATCCATCCTTCCTTCCTCCTGCTTCGTTGGGGCAGCCACTTGGGAGATTGAGCAGGTGGTTAAAAATGCTCAGAGAGCCCAACTGGATCCCAAGACTGGACCTCCTGACCGGCCATTTGTACCCAATTCGGCACGTTCTGTGGCCCCACAATTCAAAACTCACGTCATCCCGGAATCACACGCACCATTCAATTCGTACAACAGCACTTCTGGTGGCCCAGCCTGGTGAAAGACACCTGGGAGTTCGTCCGAGCCTGCTCCGTCTGTGCCCAAGGGAAGACTTCACATCTGCCCCCAGCTGGTCTGCTGAGCCACTTACCTATCCCGAGCCACCCTTGGTCCCACATTGCCTTGGACTACCTCCCTCTGAAGGTAACACTATCATTCTTACCATTATTGATCGGTTCTCCAAATATGTCCATTACATACCCCTCCCCAAGCTACCCACTGCCTTTGAAGCCGCTAACCTCCTTGTCATTCACGTGTTTAAACCTCACGGAATCCCCACTGACATTGTCTCGGACCGAGGTGCTCAGTTCTCCCCCAAGTATGGAAGGAGTTCTGTAAGGCGGTGGACAAAACAGTCAGTCTATGTTCTGGGTACCATCCACAGTCCAACGGCCAGACGGAGCAGGCAAATCAGAATCTGGAGTCGGCTCTTCGCTGCGTTACGGCACACAATCCCACCTTCTGGAGCACCTTTCTCCCATGGATTTAATATGAACACAACTCCCTTACCAGCTCCGCCACAGGTATGTCTCCTTTCATGGCATGTTACGGTTTCCAACCTCAGTTGTTTAAGGAACAGGAACAGGAACATACTGTGGCGTTCCCGCGGTGAGGGATCCCCTGCGACCCTGTCTGTTTGGTAGGACGTCAGGGTGACTCTGACTCGGTCTGCCGAGAGGAATAAGTGGCTGGCGGATCTTCGATGCTCTCCCACGGCTCAGTACAAGGTGGGTCAGATGGTTTGGCTCTCCTCCCATGTCCTCCTGCTCCAAACAGAATCATGTAAGCTCTCTTTATTGGTTCCTTTACGATTACTAAAATCATCAATCCCACATCAGTTCAAATGAAGTTCCCGCAATCCCTCAAGATCCACCCAACATTCTATGTGTCCCTGCTTAACCCTGTCTCCACCAGTACCCAGCGATTTCAGATCCTGGTGGACTGGGAGGGGTATGATCCTGAGGAACGCTCCTGGATTTCACGCAAACAGATGTTGGACAACTCTCTTATTAGGGACTTCTATGCCGCTCACCCTGAGAAGCCTGGTAGGACGTTCGTTCAGGGGTGGTACTGTCATGATCTGTGCCCTGCAGTTCCTCCTTTGGAGCTTGGGTGGCGCTTTGTGCCTTGCCTCTCTCTCCCTCTCTCTCCCCAGCAATCAGTATCACCTTGGCCGCACACCGTCTTCAATCAGCACTCATCATTGCCTGCATATAAGCCTGCCACATCCAGGATTCCACCGCCAGAGTATTATCACTCAATTGTGGTACACGGGCTGACTTTTGCACCCTTGTTGTAAGTTACTCGACTCCCTGTAATCGCACTTACCTCCCTGTGTTCTTTTTCATCTCCAGTGCTCCTTCTGTGTTCCCCACCTCGCTGTCAGCTCCAGCCACGCCGCCAAGCTCTCCCACCTGCTCACGCCCCCTGCTTCTGCATGTTCCTTGTCCCTACAGTCCATCATCATGCCTTGGAAATACATACCCTGAACTGGATTATAATAAACCCTTCTCCACTACTTCCTCCGCCTCTGTCTGCTTCTGGGTCCAGTCAACATTGATACGATTCTATCGTGACATAAACTTGAATTTTGTGTCTATTGGCACACTGTCATATTTTGTAATGTTTCAGGTTCAAACCGCAACATTTTCATTAAATTGAGATGTTGAAATCTGGGTTGCGGCTTGTCTATAAGGAGCTATGGTGGGTCCCGAAGCCTGACCGGTTGAGAACCACTGATATAGAGGAGTCGCCAAAAGGTCTCAAATGAAATCGACACGTTCGATTTCACCGCGACTCCTTGGTAACATGGCTCTTCTCCAGGAGACTCGTGTCGACGTCACAGATACTTCTCCGCAAACACCAGAGACCCGAGTCGTCATCAGGGGTCTGAGGGATGAGAACACATTTCGCGACCCTAGTGAGGATAAGCGGTACAGAAAATGGATGGATGGATGATAACAACAGACTGAAATGATAACCATCCAATTCATAGCAACAATTTGGGTGACTCTGGTTCAATGTTATGTCGTGTATATATTCCTTAATATATTCGTGTATGTCTTCTTTGTGCAAAGAGTCTTTTCTCTTTTTCCTTTTGCCACTTTTCTTTGAGGTCTTGTATATTTGGATTTCCCGCTTCACTGCTCCACCCCAACATGTTCATTTTATACTGCCCATCCCATTTACAAGCTGTTTTTATCAACTTTTTCCACAAAGCCCAACAAAACGGAGGGAGGGTAGCGTCGCAGCCAACGGGGGTCGAACACCGCCGGGAACATTGTCCATGAACTTCTCCTCATCTCCATAGCCCAGTGTTGTAGGCAAACAATCTTTCCATATGCAGAGGACGGGGTCACGGCGTTAACAGACAGAGGAATGCTGTGGGGAGAAAATATTGTCTACCAATGACACAGAAGTAATTTGGGTCTCACTGAGCGATTTCATCAGGCTCTTTTGTTGCTTCAAAGTGTTTGACCCGGAGGTCCCTGTCAGCACCGTTCTTAATGGCGGCCCGAGCAGAGTGACAGGCCCAGAAAGTAAAACATTTTACTACTAATAGTGGGGCTCTAGAGGCTTAGGCATAAATATTTAAGCTCCTCTCCCTTGTCTCAAATACTGGGGGGTCTCCATGGTGCATTTATCTATAATGCAGGAAAAAGAGCAAATATATCCGCTGGATGACACCATAATGGCTTGTTGGCACTTTTTCCCCACTCTTTTCGAAGAGTTGTTAAATGGAATTAGCGATTGTGTTAACTCAAACTTTTTCTTTTCACAAGAAAGAGCCAAAGCCTGTTTAGCAAGTCTCGCGGGACTTAAAATATTAAACCGGCTCTCATCAATAAGACGATTTACTTCATATGGCAGAGAAGTGCAAGCTTTGGCCTATTTCTCAAAGTAAACTTCATTAAAAAGTCTATGTGGCTTGTGAAGGTGGTCTGACGTGCCTTGAATGATGGTCTCCCCAAACAAAGCTGCTACACAAGCCATCGAATTATCTCTGTCAAACTTTGGCGTAATCTGAGCTGATCCTCTTAAAAATATTTAAATGAAAACATTTGCACATCAATTGTCTCCATGGCAACACTGTGTGTATTCTTCTCGGGGGGTGCCTCTTTAACACTGAGCTTTAGAAAAGCACATCTCCTTCTGTTGTGTTGACAAACAACAAAACAAACAATATTAAATGGAGGAGCTGGGCTTTTTCACACCATTGATGGATAGAGGATCAGAAAGGCGGAGAGAAATGGAGTTGAATTGAACACTCAAGTTGGAGACGTTGGTAATTATATGATTGGTGCTCTGGGATGTGTCGTTATACATGGGCTATAAAGCCCACTGAGAGCGTTTGGAATGAAGATGGCTGAGAGCGAATCCAATGCAGGACCCTTCATAAATATTCACTGAGCTACCTCATCAGTACTTTATGGCTGCATATTATTGCTGCCATGGTGAGCCCTGGGAGGAGCACCTCGCCCCCTAGTGGCAGATCAATAAATTAGCCTGAACTTGAAATCAAACTTGAATGGCTTGTGGATACATTAAAATAGAAACAAAAGGTGTGGGGGGGGGGGCATATGTGTGGGTGTAAGCAACACAATTATGTTGTGGAAACAACAGAGCTTCCGGAGTACTTCCTTTTGCATTCTGGGAAACAAGAAGAACACTGTATTAATATATAGCTTGTGGCTTGATGAGGATTTGGATGGTGGATTAATTAATTTGTTGCTAATAGGCACAAACACGAGAAAACAAACTTCTTTACTTTAAGGCTGGGATGCACACTTCTAAGTAAGTAATGTAAATTATGCAGATTGTGTTGGTTATTCTGACAAAGAGGTTTTTGTATGAGGTGCTTTAAAAGATTGCTCCTTCTTGGCATTTTATCAATTGCACACTCCCATAAATAAATCACCACGCGCCTTTGAATTATGAGTCTGCTTTGCTCAAACAAATACTGCATCGTGATTAATGATATGGATTGTTCACAAAGGATTTAATGTCATATTTCACGTGTCGCCTGTGTAGTACAGCACACACGCTCGTATAGTTAGCACCACAGCAGTTCAAATATTAGTTCTTAAACTGCCATTCAAATTATTGCTCTGACTTCCAAACAGGCACTGAGCGTGCTGCAGCTTTTGTCCTCACTAACTTTTTGCAGTTTGCTTTCCTGCAACAACATGGCTCTCTGATGCAACCCAAATGAAGATGAAGATGAAGATGTTGCAGCCTCGTAACTCTGCTGCAATCCATGCCTGCAAACGCAGCCCCCCGGTCGTCTCCATAAAATGTGCTTTAATCAGCGGAGCATCAATTAACAGCCAACAGTTAGAAATAAAATGTCACCTTCCCGTTTCAGGGAGAAGCCTTCTCCCCTCAAGGTTTCAAGTTGAGAACTTTCAAGTCCTTTCTTATGGTAATTTCCTGATGGTGCTGTGTGCTACCATACACGTTTCCATTGACTTTGGGAGGGCTAATTATGTTTGCAAAGTTTTGAAACCCAGTAAAGCAATTAACATCAAATAGTTGTACCACATAATGGGATCATTCAAACATGTTTTTCCCCATAAGGTTTGCGTGGGAACTATGTTTTATTTATGGATATGTCCAGAGAGGTAGTACACTCTACAGGCACAGGAACCATACAGTGGTGCCTTGAGATACGAGTGATCCGACTTATGCAAGATATAACCCGTCCATCGTGCAATTTTTTTTTTTTTTGCTTTGACTTGCGAGCTTATAAATGGCCATACAAGCATTGTATGGTGGCAGGTGTTTCAACTCACTTCACAACAAGCGGCGGTTTGGCAGATAGAATTCGTAAATATTCTTCAAAAAGAGGCAAAGCTGAATTTTGCCACACTCAGGTGAAGGTTACTGTCAAACTAAACATTAAACAAAGTGAATTACAAGTTGTATATTTAAAGCCAGCACATAGCCTCCGCTCCTGTGGAGCGTAATACTGGAGCATCCAGAGCTAGGCACATGAGCAAAGGGGCATGCAACATTTTTTATCATGGGTAAATATTTTCGTCAATTCTGTCCATATCGTTAAATGCTACAATGACATGACGATGGCGATGGAAATCAATAAGCGAACAGCAGTGGTTTGTCACCCCTATGGTAATGGCTTGGTGCAGTTGAAAAATAACCAGGTACTAGAAGTAGTACTTTGTACAGTAGTGTCAATAGTGATAGCCAAATTAGGGACTGTTTCGTGGAGACGGGTCATTACAGTCTAAATAGACTCCACACACTTCGCCTTGATGCAATAGAACCATGTGATTTCTCTCACCCAATCAACAGAGAAAGCTAATGGAAATTCACCCAAGAGTATAAAGTAGGTGACATCAAAACACGGGTTAAGTGTTAAGAATAACACTGTGAATGTTAGAAAAAGCTGTAATATAGCAGTAGTAATATAATAATAATATAGCAGTAGTTTAGCTTCGGGGGGACTGCTTTAGACCAAAATATGGAAATTAGGACTGGATACTGGAGAGTTGCCAGTTTGCTTCCCAAGTACTACTGCGGTGCCCTTGAGCAAAGAACATTCCTCCTTCCCCTCCAATATTGCTTAGGGCATTTGTTCATACGCAGCCCCCTCATACTGACGTCTCTCTTTGTGCATGTGCGTATACCTCTGGCCAAATCTATCACTTTTAATAATTGATTGAAAGCTATGAAACATTTAAATTTCCCCTCTTGTCGTGTAAAAAACAAAGGATTTTATTTAGCAATAGAAATCGGGCCATCCGTGCAAATATCACATCGTGAGGCCACCTCCTTGCGTCCTCTGGGTCCAAATAATGGCTTTGGACTGAACAATGCTGAGGTGGGATGGAGCGGTGCAGTATATCAGCCAAGTGGCGCCCATGTGATAATTCTCCAAAGTTAAACAGCCATAAACGGCTTGAGAACTCTGACCTTCACAATCTAACTAAGCAAGAGGAGCCAATGATGTGGAACAGACCCATCTAGGCAGCAGCATGATGATAAACTATCCCTCCAGCTTTGCTCAAAAATAACTGTATGTCTTCCGTGACATATATAGTGCCAGCATTTCAATACGATCCCAATTTATTTTGCACTAAAATGGTTTATTGTCGGCAGTAAAACATGTGCGGCAGGAGGCGGAAGGACGCGGCTGCCTCGCTGCAGCGAGCGCGTCTCAAAGGCACATTGTTCTCTTTGCAGCTCTGGAGCGCTTCACGTTGCCTGCGAGAAGGCCGTAAAAAACTATCAAAACTTATAAAGCTTATCATTAGTCTGCCTCTTGTCACTCAGTCGTGCTGTTTGACTCACAGCTAGCTGTTTTCCTCTGACGACTTTCTGCAAACTTGGGAACAACTTCCAATGTGAGCGAGACGAAATAATTTGATCTCCTGATATCAGAGGCGTTTTGCAACAACCCCCTTCTTTCCTGCCACAAACACACACGCGCATACACACATGCGTGCACACACAAATCCAATGAATTTGCAGACGTTTAGGCTCTCGAGCGGTATTTGTCACTTTGTGTCAAAAAAGTCATCACAGGGATAAAAAGGAAAAATCGCTTTAGCGCAGCGTGAGCCTGTGCCATGATGCAGGGTCATTTACAATCCTATATCCTATTCAGACACCGAGCAGACGAGCGAGCCGTGCATCTTTCACCACGCCGTGCCCTTCACACTTGTCATAGCAGCACCATAAACAGCATCCATAACAATTGAGGCCTCTGAGGGAAAGGCTCCGCTATGCAGAGGAGTCTGAGCTATAGGGCGTCCTTTGCTCGCGAATAGATGTTTTTCAAGCGATTGTGAGAAAACATGGCTTCTTGTCACGAGCAGTGCGTTCTCAGCAGGAATTACAGTTTGCACCAAACGGCCCTATAATGAATGAATAATGTAGTGTTTAGCGAGAGGCTCCTCTTATTTGTAGAGGAAATCTTTACAGCTGTGTAATTAATCATAATTAAGAAGATTTTGACAAGAGCTGAGGGAGGGAGCAGACAGCGCTGCATCTCTAAAGTCCCACCGAGGGCTGCAGGAAGCGATGGGAAGCGGCGGCT
Organism: Phycodurus eques; assembly: GCF_024500275.1. NCBI lineage: Eukaryota > Metazoa > Chordata > Actinopteri > Syngnathiformes > Syngnathidae > Phycodurus > Phycodurus eques. The sequence continues at coordinate 22,277,742 of NC_084529.1, forward strand.
AATGAGATCCATTTCCAGTAGGTCTTGTTATGATCTTTGCTTTCCTTTGTTCCAAGGCTCATCATTGGGGGGCTTACAACCACTGGCTGGAGAAGAAAAGACGCGCAACCTTTTTGTTTCTGTAGACCTCCTACTCCACATCTATTACATTGTACCTCACAAGGCTAAGTACCATTTAATTTCGTCGCCCTCACATGTTTATCATCTGCTGGTGATTTATGAGCTTAGAATCCCTGCATCGGAAATGCGGGTGTCTCTTTGCTTTGCCGGTCCTGCAGAATTTCACACGATAAACAGACAACTCTTTCCTTAGAATTACATTTGAATTAGTCACGCCAATAGGAATAACAATGTAGAATTATTTTTGTACATTTGTCCACAATAAACTACGGAGGGTCATAATAATCAATAAGTCGATCGGTAAGAATTCGGACAATTGTTTGGAATGGATTGTTGATTACTCCTCAAAGCAGTTGAGTCAAAGTCGATTACACTGCTCGGCTGCCACAAGCTGGGCGACTGGGAGTCTCAAAATGCTGTGTATGCTCGTAATTGTCTCAAGTTGAAATGTTGAAAGGGGGACATATTATGGAAAATGTACTTTTTAATTGCTTCTCTTTTTAGTTCTCTGCCTAGTTCTGAAATTGTTTGTGAACAAACTGTTCTGCATTTCAACCCCAGTGTTACGTAACAGTCGAGCAGGATGAGGGTTGGCTCACTTGCATAACACAGGGCTGGCCCCTAAATATAGGCTGAATTCAGCAAGACAAGAAGTCAGGTGTATAAAGTACACTTTATTTTTTGAATTATTACATTTTACATATTACATATTACATACACCGCTACCCACCATTGAGGACTTGCACGCTGCCAGAACTAAGACAAGGGCGTGCAAAATCCTCTCGGACCCTCCGCACCCCGGTCACCAGCTCTTCCGGCTCCTTCCCTCAGGTAGGCGCTACCGATCAACGCAAACTAGAACTAGTAGACATTCCAACAGCTTCTTCCCTCTTGCGATCAACTTCTTAAACACCTAACCAATAATTCCATTACAATAAGCTGGCAATTTTTTGACTTGAGTTCATTGTCACATTTCTGTGGGGCCAATTATGTATTACTCGTGCACTCACTGCAGTTGTCTCGCCATGCTGCACTATTTGCATATACTGGCCACTCATGCCAGAGTAGCATCTGCTCCATTTGCACACTGATTGAGGAGTATCTGTAACATTTGCACAACCGACATTGTCCCAGATGATCGCACTACTCGTCACTTTAAACCGCATACACTCCTTGAAGTCTCAGCGCCCTTTGCGCAATGGTCATTGCACCGGACTATTGCGATATTAGTCATTCGAACTGCTCTAAGTGCTAGAGGACTCTGCATCTTTTTGCACAATTGTTTTTTGTCAATGTCTTTCTGTCTCCAAAGTGTTCTGTCAATTGACTGTCTGTTGTACTAGAGCGGCTCCAACTACCGGAGACAAATTCCTTGTGTGTTTTGGACATACTTGGCAAATAAAGATGATTCTGATTCTGATTCTGATTTTTGTATCCTCGGGGTGTTTTGACGAAAGCATGTTACAGATGTTATGAAACATCTGACGACCGTTTGAAATTTTAAAACATTTTTAAAACAACACACAATATGCCTTTGAGTATTGACTTAGTTTCACAACAGTAACAACAAATGTAGTGGTGTTTTATGATTTTTTTTTTTTTCTTCCAGGAATCCAGCACTTTGGTAGGCTACACGCGACATTTTTTCAGCCACATTCTTGCTTGGCTCGTGGAGCATGATCATTTGTTCCCCACAGGCCAATCAAATAATAACATATGCTGTTCCTCCCCAATAAACTGACACCAAAAACAACATTATAGGGACGGTTTATTCATACGCTTTCATTCTACAATTTAATCACTTCTCTGTACAAAATATAATACATACAGAATAAACGCTGAACATTTGACTAAAGTACATAAATAGGTCTTGTCCATTTTTATCCTGAATTGTATCCGGATAGTATTAGTGTACTGTAGTGTTCCCCCCCCCAAAATGATACTAATAATAGCAAGACAGTTGTGATGATTTAGGCTGTCGCAGCCCGACCTTAGTGTTGTTTTTCTACACTTAAACACTTGAAGTGCGCTTGTATGAAATTGTCCCAATCTCCAATTACACCGCTGGAGAGAGGACCGCTGACAGAGGTCAGTGACACCGACATCGAGGAAAGTTTGCGAGTGACTTGTCCACTTGTCAGCATCTGCTTGCGTGCGTCCGTCTAAAGTGTGACTGTTTGCTTAAAGTCGCCCCCAAGTCTTTGTCGTATGAGCGAGTGTTTCGAGGAAGAGGCATCGCTGTTTGTTGAGCAATCTTTTTGGTCTCCCTCCGAAGTGAGCATACCGTGTGCAGCAGCTGCTCGCTTGTAGGCCAATGCCCTGAGAGCATGCGTACTGCCCTGACAATGTCTCACTGCGGTCACAAGCCATAACAGCTCAGCTTGAATAATTTAGCCGTGGCTCCTACATAAGTCACCGGGGATGAGTCTTAGGCCTGAGGACCAATACGTTTGCCATCGTTTTACACATGATCCACTTTACAATGTTTAAATGCATTTTTTAGGTTAATGGCACAGATATTGATTGTGATAAGTGGTGCGGCACATGGCGTATTTGCATTAAAGAGTGGTGATTTGTTGAGTGATGTCAGAGAGCCGTCCCAGTTGGCTACGAGCTGAATTGTGTTTGATTTCATAAATAATTGCAGTCACCGGGGACCCGCATTGTTTTAGGCTTAACTATGTTGTTTACCCACGCCACATATGTCGGAGGGAGAGACGCTGTTGTGGATACACATCCAGCCTGGAGGAATCTTACCCAGGGCCTGTGCACGCTTGGCACGTGTATTAAAGACTTTGCCGGCATGTGTGTGTTTGTGAATTGGGAGCGAACTTGAAAGGAAGCGAAGAAAACAACATGCATCCGTGTAGCGTACTCGAAGTATTAAGGCGAAGCTGTGAGCAAACACATCCGTAGTTAATGAGGCTCGGCATCTGGAGCGATGATTGGGATTCATCAGCCTTACGCTCCATCGCCGTGACGACCAGTGAAGAGACAAGGTGCCGTTTTCCCAGTGTTAACAAGTTAAGCGACACACGCACGTAAGTTGGAAACAGGGAGGTGATTGATCGCTCTCTTGTTGCCGTCCCGTCAGGCGAGGATACATGAAAGATGGAGAACGTTGGCGCCTCTGGCCCCGATCCCTCTTTGCACTGAGAAATACAGAAATTCACAGAAAGTGAGTGATAAAAGAGAGAACGTTTTGCGGTCTGGTGACCCCAGGAGTTTTGCAAAAGAGTTTTGGAAGAGGTGTGGTGCTTGCTTGTACATTGAGCCTTGTGAGTTAGTCTCTAGTGTGGACTGTTGTGTACAAATGTTGCATTGATGAGTGTGTGTGTGTGTGTGTGTGTGTGTGAGAGAGAGAGAGAGAGAGAGAGCTGAGGCCGTGCGGGGGAAAGTAGAAAAGCTTCCTGTGCCTGAGATAAAAGCGAGCGGAGGTGGAGGTGTGGGTGCAGGTGCTTAAGTCTGCATGTGCACTCTGGTGGGAACGCTATGTCCCTATTATGGTTGAACGCAGCAAGCTCAATAGTCTGGAAAAAAAGGGGGAAAAAAGAACAGCAGCGCAGTTAAAGCGGCATGGTGCCAATTAGCACGGAGCAGGCGGACATATGCCTCTGAAAAATCCTGATGAAAGTGCATATTGATGTCATAAATTAGCCGAGCACAATCGAGTGTTTGTGTGTAAATGTTTAATTAACCCGCTCGCCGACGTCGCCGCTGCGCTTTGCGTCCGAGGAATCAATCTACTTAGCAGCCCCTTTAACAATGCAAGACCCGCCTTGTATGACATGTTCATTGGGGACAGGCGAGCAGTTGTTAATGTCTCCAAATTAACAAAGCCATTAACCCAATGTGATAATGGCCGGCTCTGCGTGTATGTGCAGGTTGTCCAAGGACAATAACTTCGTGTAAAGCCTTGGTCTAAATCTCTTTATGGCTCCAGGTGAATTATCTGCACCTTGATGGTCACAGACAACTTTAAATCAGGATGCTGCTGATTGAGTGAGGGTTCAAACTAGCTGTGCTTAATCAGGAATGAATCCTCTAATAGGAATGTGATTAAATTCAAAGTAATTGTGTCCCAGCGTGAAATGAAGCAGTTTATTGTTCCTCCTCAGCTCCCCTTCACTAATGGCCTCAGCCACGAAGGCTACAGTATGTTTTCATTGCTTTCTGCTAGTTATTTGGCATTTTTTGTGGGGGGTAATTTGCTGTATTGTTGACAAGCTGGCCAGAGGGAGTTGAGGAACCTTTCAGGAGATCCAAGCATGGCAAAGTGCGAGTGGTCATCGCCGTGCCATTGTAACATTTGAGGATGCGCAGCTAGAAATGACAAAAATAAACACGGGCTTGCGTTACTTTACCCTTTTGCTGGGCCTTAGCTCTGGACACTGCAGTATTAAGCTCCCGAGTGTCCTCTCTGTTGCAATGTTTGTTTTCTCGCTGCCCTCATTCTCCTCTTGAATTAAATGCAGTCTATACTGCGGACAACAACCAGTTACCGAGAATGGGAGAACCTTGTTCTCATCAATTGTTTGTTAGCATTATTCCTGCTATCATTAATGAAGCATATTAACACACTTTTTTAACAATGTTTTCATGCTGTCTATTTGTGGTTTAGTTTTTCTGAAGTGTATCTCTTTTCTAACTGAAGTGTTCACATGCATTTATTGACATGTCATTTGTACAGCATATCAGTACTTTGTTACCTCATTCGATGAGGTTTGTCTTTGCCAATTATATACATTTTTTTTATATTCGCGGTTCGGGATCTGTGGATTCGCCTATCACAGATTTGTTTTCCAATATTTTTGGTTGTTGTTAATTGTTGTGAATGTTTTATTTGGGGAGGAACGTATCCCTGTTTTTCACACAAACCTCTTATTGGTGGTATTTTCCTACATTCATGCTTTTAAAAAAACTAATTTTGGTTTCATAGAAATTATATTCATGGCCGTCAATTATTCACAATTTTTTGCTGTTGGCGGTCGGTCCCGGTCCCGATCCCCAGCGAATAGTCGGGTCCACTTTACGAGCATGGTTATCCAAAAACAGAATCTGTGGAGGATTGGGTCACGTACCAATAAAAAAAGCCCATTAAATTTAGGTGTGGACCCTGATAAAGTTGTTTTGTTCACATTATTGTTCAATTTCTCAATGCATAATGCATGCGTTCCTATAGCGCCAAATTTCAGACGTACAGTATAAGGTGGCTGTCTAACTGTGCAAGTTTTGCGCTGAGACTTTACTGAGTGCCATTCAAGTTTAAATATGTATTCAATATTTCGCCCCTTGCATGTGAATATTTGACTGATTTGTATTTGTATTCTCTGCACTGACACATAATAGTGAACAATCATGTACACCCCCATCCACAGATCACAGAGGGAGCCATGATGACCCCATCCCAGAGGACCCTGCTGTTTTGCCTGCAAGGTAAAAACTGTGATGTAGAGGTTTTTTTTTTTGTTCATTTAATCACCGTGCTCTTCAGTTCACAGTGTTGCACGAGGAGGAGATAGCAATTATAACGCCCGGCGTGCGGCCTGCTGCAGTCCTGCCCGTGCGGCTGGTGTATTCCCCGGGGCGTCGTTGGGAGACGGGTGGCAGGGGCACCATGAAAGGGAAACCAAATCTCCCCGTGGACATGCGGAGCTTATCACTGTGCACTTGAGCCAATGGTGTGCGCCATACCTCACTAGAGCCTCTATTTGGGAACTTAACACTTTGAAAGCAGGCGCAGAAGTGCTGTTGTTTTGGTTTTGTTTTTTTTGCAGAGATTATCTGCGGTGGACTTACCAAGTGTATCTTTCTCTTTCAAATCTACGCTTCCTTTAAAAATACATTTGAATTTCTCACAGTCCAGATTTCAAGTAGCAGTAAGTTTATTGTTTTTACTGAGTGGAGAGCATAAAGCATTATAGTACAATATTGATATTTCCATAAATAAGTACCCACTCTCCCACAAACTGCATCCGTCAGGCTTCTCCACAGTGCGACGAACTCGCTCAACAACTTTTCATATCGTATCAATCCTACAAGGAATATTGTTGTTTATTGGCAAACATCCTGACACATCATCATACACAATGAGGCGTCCATGAATAATTAATGTCCTCTCACACAAAATATTCACTCGCGCTCCAATAGTGTTTACTCCCCTGCAGTCATCCACACTGAGGATAACCTCTGCCGTTCTAAGGAGCTCTGCACCCGCCGCACAATGCAGAAAAGTTACAAGAGGCACAGTAACAACATGAAAGCTGCAAGAAATAGATCAGTAAATACACTGCAGCGCTGTTTAAAGAGTGTCTCAATAACACAGGGGTTGTGTTTTTGGAGAGAAGTGGGGGGAAATATTGCAATAGCTGATGAAAAAACTGTGGTTACAACTGCAAACAGGTGATAAACTTCAAGCTTGCAGACCACTTGGCTGTCAGGCACCGCCAACTAGTTCAAATTTTAATTTGATTTTAATCGCGTGATACATATCAAGCAACAGTTTTGTTGTGCCTTTGTTAAAGCAACAAGGGTAAAAGCTGGGGGGAAAAACAAAGCCAATAACAATGGAAAAAAAAAAAAAAACACAATGCAGGTGAACCTCTTAAAGGCTGGAAACAAAAACGTTTTGACACTCTTGCTCACACCCAGCTTGTTCTGATTTTGAAACAATTATTCCTATCAGAAATAATGGAAATAGAAGTCATTAATTCCAGTGTCAAATTAAGATCATCTTAAGAGTTTATTACAATTTCCAAAATAACTTCTAAACATTATTAACTCTCATACAAGTATAAGAATGTTGAACGATGTTAATATCAAATGTTAATCAAATGTAAAAACCTAATAGTAGCTCAAAATAACATCTGACAGTGACACCGCGTTCGATTGAATTCAAGTACCGGTTGGTGAACGAAACAAAAATAACAACATGCACATGCAGTTAATCCTTGAATGCTCGCTGGACTTTGGTCTTGCTCAAGGGCATGCATGACAGCTTTTTGAGCTGTTTTTGTGTGACTTTAGAGGCATAGTTTCTCTGAATATTTTCATTGAACTGGGAAATGTACGACCTCAGGGCCATGCGACGTTAGACTTTCAACAATATTTTGAAATGAGCATTGTCAGAACATTTGAACATGCTGCAGACTTTTTAAATCAACTCTGATGTTAGCACAATGGATGTATTTTGATTGTATTTTATTTATTTTTTTTCTATTTAAATTAGTATAGTAGTAAGATTTTAGAAGGCTTTTGGAGAAAAGTAATTATTATTATTACTAATTATGCTCGTCAATTTTCTTTTCTTCAAGGGTTTATATGTTTGTGATTTTTTTTCCAATTCTGATTTCTGTGCAGGATTTTACATTCGTATATAATTATGTGTGTCATTAGGATTTGAGTTTGTACTCAGAACACAGTGCAGGAAAATAGACAGTTTGTAAATTTAATATTGTGTTTAAATATTTTTGTAACATTTTCAACGGAATTTATGTTTGGGGGGGAATCACATAATTACAAACCAGTGTAAAATCCTAATGACCATTCAAGGGAAAATTGATACATATTGATTATTCTATCGGGATAGAAAAGATGCTTTGTTTGTTAGACCGTAAAATAATGGAGTGAATTGTCAATTATCGCTCTATCATAGTAATTGTAGTCCTTTTCACTTTCCTGAGTCCACATGCGTTAACGAGGCCCTGCCTTTGTTTGGTGTGTTTATTCAGGCTCTGCACCAGCTGCGAACACATGTTTGCGTTGGATTTGATTCACTGTCGTCAAAGATTTACGGTCGTCCTTTTGGATTCCGAATGTGGCCTATATTTATTTTCCGGCACATTAATTATGTTCTCACCACATGGCTGTTATTGTAGCTCAGTTTTAGCCTAAAACCAACGCACTTCCAAGTGAATGTTGGAGTGAGCGTAACCCAGTTGGGTAGTGTAGACGGTGCACAGCTGAATATCAAGCTGCTGACTGATTGACTTATGGAAGCTGGTGCGGCCCTGGGGAGACGTCTTTGTGAGGGAACTGACACTCCCCTTGTAACCGTCTCGGAAGTCAATGCTATCACACTGTCAAACTCCGAACTTGCTTCCCGCGTGTCTTTCATTCCCCATCATCCACCCCCATCCCTCCTTCCTCATCTCTGCATTCAAAATGATTCCCACAGCCTACAGCTACGAGCGCAGACTTTTAGCGTGCGTCCGCCGTAGACGGGAAGCGTGGGGGGGGGATCCCATCCTGGGCCACGCTCACCAGGGAAAGTGACAGCCTGGATAATTGGCACTAATCAAGTGACTGCTTGTATTGAGGGAATGTCACTTTGGGCTCGGAGAAAGCAACGCCGTTGACCCATCGAGGTAGCGCCCAAGGCCCGCAACTCCGCTACAATGTATTCTGTCAATCCAGCAAGTGTGACTGTCATCATACGGCAGCGCAGCGACTTTGGTCAATATGCAACGAAAAAGAAGAAGAAAGTCGAAGGGAAAGAAAAAGGAAACAGGGAGGGGGGGGGGGGGGGGCGAGGCGGTGGTGGAGGGAGACGTTTCCTATTTCACATGAACATCTAGGATGTTATGGAGAGCGCACTACATTATTCTTTTTTAACATTTCTCTTACAGCGATGGCTTTGAATTACAGAGGACTTTTTTGTCGAGAGCAAGAAGGAGATGAATCAAAAATTCATCTGAAGAAGTTGTGCGCAGGGCGAGCAGAATGTACCTCTGGTGGAACCAACATTTGCAAAAGTTCTATCTCCTTAAGCAATTATTAGCGGTGATAGTTTGACATGTGCAAGAGTTGTCAACAACTCACTTTAAACAAAGTACAAAGCAGAAATAAACAGTGCCCTGGGCAAAATTAAGTTAGGGGACGAGCCACCTCATGAATTATAAATGACCATATTGCAGTGAGTGGTTCCTACCAGGAGGCCGCATTCACTGGGAGAGACTAACCTATTTTCAACACATTTGAAAGTCAAGTGACAGCCAGCGCCAAAGAATGCAGTGCAGGGAAAGATCAGTCTGTTATTTAGTAAACGAGTTGTGTAATTTCTAAATTGTGCCAAACTAACCGTGGAGCGCCCTCGGGCGTTTGAATCATCTGCTCAACACGTTTGCCTCCTAACTGCCATTCACGTGCAAATTAATTCCCCTCGCAGAGCGCGTTTTAATCCATCTCATTAGCAAAGTGGCCTATAGATAAAAGCTCATGTTTTATCTTTTTAATCCGCGCCTCCCTAATGCTGCCTGGAAATAATTGAAATGATGTGAACACCAATTGCAATCCAGTGAGTCAGAGTAATTTTGACAGACTGTTCACGGACTTGAATTTGTCATCTTTGAGCTTCCCTGTGGATCCGCGCCCCGTCACGGAGAGCTCTGTAACGCCGGATAAATTTGAACTCATCCACGGGTTCGAGTTATTCCTTGTTCCATACCTTCAGAGTATTTCCTTTGTCACAATTCTCATGGTGGAGACACGGCACCGCCTGACCTGAGACGACAAAGAAAAGGGACCAGAAAAAGCTCCCTCGATGCGACAAGACGAGGAGTCTGTCTGGTCAACATTGATAAAAAGATGGCGCCGTGTCCTGATGAGGGACTTTGCGTCTTCGTGCGCCCTGTGGGCTCTCTTTCGACGAGGTGCTGAGATGTCTGGATTGGCACCTCTCTGGATGATCGAATCGCTGGAGAACCGAGCAAACGTGAACTGTTTGCAATCCCTGCAGGACAAGACTTGCAGAGTGAAATACTGGCTATGGAGAAAATAGACACACAAAGTCAATTGAACAGAGCACTCGGGCGGAATTTTACAGTTTCTAGATTCGAAATGAAGAAGCTAATGCCAGTTTGTATGTATCGAGACATTTAGTTAGGAATGTGCATTTTTAAAACTGCTCAGTTTGTCAAATGAGGAGGAAGTGGGCCCTCGACTACAGGGCGGTGGCATATTTATTTAAAACTATTCTCGCTTACTGTCGCATGTGCTCTATTTGCTTCCGATTGATCTCGGGATGGCACTGCACAAACACGCGTGATTTATTTTCAAAGCGTCGCAACCAAAACTAAGTATTTAGCAGATGCAGCAATGTAGGTGAATTCTCGATTTGTCTTTTACCCGGTCACTTTTTGTCAGGTAGAATTTTTTGGGGGCTCAATCAGAATCCATTTTTTTAAAAATTGCTTGTCGTTTTTACTATGCTGCTTCTTTACCAACTTGGCGCAGAAGGCTCTGCTGCACCACATAAGGGACAGGGACAGGGAGATGTGGCAGGATCACAGTCATTTCGGGATATGCAGTGGTTATATATTGACTTGAGTGTTTTGAATTACAAACCATAGCTTGGTCGTTTAATTTTTTTTGTGGAAACACCTCCGCTTGAATGGAGCAATTAAGGTACTCTAATACCACTCTGGGAGAAAAAAAAAATCAAAGCTATCTGGTGGCTCTGGTAGGGCACTACTTCACTTGGCCCTGCTGCAAAGTGGGCATTGCTACCAGTGATGGACATTATAAATGATATTTTGATCATGAACTCATTTACTCCCGTGGATGTTAATATTCGTCAAGTGGAACCCAAGCGTTTACTGCCACCGAAGATTAATTACCGATCGATTGTGTGGAATTGATTTTTGAGTGACTGTGTCTTTGAAGCAACTATTCACAACTAGTTTGGGGTCTACGGCAAGTTTCGCTAAAGCCGCAAACCTCCACGATGGCACAACTCCTCTGGGCATCATTATTTTTGCTCGAAACAACCCTGACGTGGAAGAAGGAGTTCATAACATTCGGAGAGCGATTCTTACATCTCCGTTGCGTTGCAACCATACCGACTGCTCAAAACTGAAAAGAGAAGTAGCAAATTGAAAATACAGTAAAGCAGTCGCTTCATTGGCGTTAATTTTCCTCATTTATGATCAAAGTAATTATGTCAGATTCCCATCCTAAATTGCGATGGAACAATCCCTTTTCATCACAAGGCAATGAAGTCAGCACCGCACTCACACCGTGCAAGTAACGAGCCCGGCGTGACTGTCAGCCCACGTACTTGCCAACATACCTTCATTCCTGCCTTTTATTTGTATTTTCTTGCAATTTACGAGTTTATGCACAGCACGAGTGGTTGTTCGTCGTCTTCAAACGACCAGTTAACGCGGCCCTCTTACACCGGTGCGAGTACACACATATACACACACAGTGGGAAGACAATGCTGTGATCCGGCTCTGCAAACACAGTGATTGGCAGGTGGATGGCACAAAGTGTGATTCGAGCGCAGCTTCACACGTTAATTGTAGTTGCAGTGAAAGGATGTTAACCAATATATGTTCAATGCTCCCTTTTTAGATGCACTTCTGAAGAGTGACTCTTCAAGCGAGGCAGTGTTGCGTGAGCCACGTCGCTGTAGTTTTTTGGGAAACTTGAAGTGCCTTTTTTAGTAGGAGCGTCACTGCGGAACAACATTCCCCCCAGCTGTTTATTGGCAGCAAAGTAAACTAAAATAACTTCAGTTTGTTTTGAATTGAAAGTCTTGCTAAATGAAAATAAACAGCACTGCAGCTATGTGCTGCCGAATAAGCTTTCTCTTACAAATATATTTACATTTTCACCTTTTGCACATTAATATTTCATATTCTATTATTTGATTTGGTTGTTCTGACAAGGTCAAGACTTCATGAAAGCCCCTGGACATATATTGCACGAGGCTTTGTTGTTTTCTAGGGTGTGATTAAGGGCCTCAAATTGCAAGTCTATGCTGATGCGAAGAACACAGGATTTGGTGTAGAAGTTTGCAGATGAAAGTAGCACGGCCCTGATAAAAGAGCAGCGCACATCATGCTGCATCACATTAGCAAGGTAGAGTTACTTGCACCGGCTCATAATTGTCCCAACATGCCTTGGAGATAAGGGACTCCCAAAATCCTTGTCCCTTGTTTTGCATAATACAGCTTTGCATGGATGCCAGCGAGGCGAGTGGGGGGGGGGTTGCAGTTCCAGTGATCTCCCCACTGTCTTCAAGTCATTTTGTTTATCATTCAAATGAAAACCATGTTCCATTATCCATGAGGGAGAAGGGAGTAATGTGTTAATGTCCTCCTCTAATCTGACAGCCCGCTGCCCCGTGTCACAGATGATGAGAGACAAAAGAGGAGCACAGGGAGGCAAAATCAGGTAATTGCCTTCATACCTACACTTACGCTCCCCACAACCTTCGTACTTGTGTGTAATTAGGCCAGCCAGGCCACAGTCACATGAGGGCAAGCCTGACTGAAGTGTGAAGTGTCAAACAGACACAAGCGGGTACGGCGGGTAGGAGGTGGAAGGCGGTCGCTTTTGTGCCCACGCTTGTGTTTATGCTGCCGTAACCTCCACGTGCGCACACTGGGACCCTCGCCTTTATGCTGCCATGTGTCATTGGTTATTTAATGGAAGACTCCCCAGCCTGAATGAGAGCAAGAGCTGGCAAATAAAGTCAAACAACAAGGCAGAGTAAGGGTCTGAGGGAGGGAAAGATCTCCAGATGCTTTTGAAGCCAGTTGGAGTAGCCAAAGGCGAGTAACTCCTCACTCTTTCATATCCCCCTTTTTAATATTTCTTCCCCCTTATAATGATGTGCTTCCTATCCTTGAGTAAAGTTCTTCTTTGCTGCTCTTTTTTTTTTTTGCCAGAGAGGGTTGTTTTTTTTCCTCTTTGAAAACAAAATTAAGTATATATTTAGTCTCCTAGTTTAGAGGCTTAGAGGCCAGGACAGAAATTTGTGCTGTTATGAAAAAGCACATTGATGACTTCCTGGCTATATCCAACATGTTATGAACATCTACAGTATGTATCAATTCTGCCCTGCTCGGTATAATCATAAAACGTATTGATAGTATTATTCACTTACCAGAGGAAGACGCATCATTTGCATATGCAAGAGAATGGAGAAGAGGAGCTTTGCAATGTGGATGTCATTACATAGACAGGCAACTTTGCACAAGCAAAAAATCAAATATTGATGATAGCAGTGAAGAAACTTCCAACAGAAAACAAAACAATGAAATCCAAATGAGCTGTCATTCCTCCACCTGCAAGTGCCGAAGGCCCAACAATCAAAGTGGTTCTTGTGGTAGAACCAAGTCTCACACAGGTCTATAATGACCAGCGTCTCATCAAATTCCCTCTGCCTCAATTACCAGGCCGAGCCTCGTACTAGCAGTTGCAGCCCCTAAGGCCATGACAATGTACCTGCGCCTCCTTTTGCTCCTCCACTGGAGCGCATAGGCCGCACTTGAAAGCAGCACAGCGTGCAACATGTGACACTTGTCAGTCCATCAGAAAGCCGTTGGAACAATCACCAACTTTGACACACAAAAAGACGTGAATCTTACATTTACGGCAGTGATTGCCAGTCAAATTATTTTTTTTTAATTGTGTTTTAAATGAATTCTCAACGACAATCATTTTTAGGGGCAATCTGAAAAGAAGAAAAATGCCACGTTTTGAGACAACAGTTGTAATATTATGAGAATAAAGCGCAGAGGCAGACAAGACAAGAGGCAGACAATATAAAAGTACTCACACTTTAGCTCACCTTTCCATAGCTGCCAGCTCCTTTAGACCCCAAACTAGTTGAGAAGAATTGCTTCAAAGACACAGTTACTCAAAAATCCAGTTACTTGAAAAAAGTAATATGAGTGTCAAAATGCCCAATTCAATGTAATGTTGTAACTTTACAAGTTTATTCGTAATATTTCAAGTTTATTGTAAACGTTTCAAATGCCCCTCAACCAAACGTTTCTTGTAGTTGCAGATCAGACGTGCACAACAATCAGGATGAATTTGGGACCATTCCTCTTGACAAAACAGTTGCAGTTCAGCATCTTGCTGAGCTGGGATGTCTGGTGTGAATAGCATACTTGAGGTCGGTCATGCCACAGCATCACAATCGGGTTGATGTCAGGACTTTGACTGGGCCACTTCAGAACATGTATTTTCTTCTTCTGAAGCCATTCCGTTGTCGATTTGTGTTTTTGATTTGTTTTAGATCATTGTCTTGTTGCAACACCCATCCTCTTCTGAGCTTCAACTTTTGGACAGCTGTTCTCAAGATCTTAGGGAAAATATCTTGATAAACATGTGATTTAATATTTCCATTGATGACAACCAGCTGTCCAGGCCCTCAGGTAGAAAAGTATGTCCAATACCAGGATGCTCCCTCCACCATGCTCACAGTTGCGATAAGATTTTGATGTTGGTGTGCTGTGCTATTTTTCCTCCCAAATAATTCAACTTTGTTTTCTTCTGTCAACAGACTATTTTGCCAGTAGTGCTGTAGAACATGCAAGTACTCTTTAGCGAACTTGAAACGTGCAGCCATGTGTTTTTTTTTTTTTTTTTTTTACAGCAACCGCATTGTCCTTGGTGTTCTCCCATTAAACCCATTCTTAATGTTTTACGTATGGTATATTTGATCGTTAGATTTTTTAACCTCATTGATCATTCTGGCCGGCACGGTGAGCGACTGGTTAGCACATCTGCCTCACAGTTCTGAGGACCGGGGTTCAAATCCCGGCCCCGCCTGTGTGGAGTTTGCATGTTCTCCCAGTGCCTGCGTGGGTTTCCTCCCACATCCCAAAAACATGCGTGGTAGGTTGAAGACTCTAAATTGCCCGTAGGTGTGAATGTGGGTGCGAATGGTTGTTTATATGTGCCCTGCGATTGGCTGGCGACCAGTTCAGGGTGTACCCCGCCTCTTGTCCAAAGATAGCTGCGATAGGCTCCAGCACGCCCGTGACCCTAGTAGGATAAGCGGTACAGAAAATGGATGGATGGATGATCATTCTGCACTGTCCTTTTGCAGTCATCTTTACAGGATGGCCACTCCTTGGAAGAGAAGCAACAGTGCTAAACTTGAGCCATTTATAGACAATATGTCTGATATAGTCGATTGTTTGTTAGATTGAAGCACTTTTGTTTTGAAGCCATATGCACCATTACTGTACAGTACAAAATCCTTGTTCTGTAGGTTTCTTTCGTGGCCTAAAACACACAGGACAGTACAAAGTTACAGTATATGGGTGTATTAAAAAAAAAACGCTTGAAAATGTTTGAAAGTTTAATATTTTATCCAAATTTACCACGCTGGTGTGCTTGGTCATCGTGACATTGTTGACGAACAGTACTTCTCATAGGCGAGTCGCTTTCATGAGCCGCGAGGAATTAGTGTGCTTCCTATTTCCAAATAGGTTGCAAAGGCAAACGGCTGGGCAAAAAAATAATTTTTTTTTTTTTTTTACTGTACAAAAAATAGTATGTTCCAGACTCCAGTTTTATATTTCTCAGAGCCATGCCGCTCTCTCTTGCTCTATGCACAATAGAAAATAGATAGAACCCTCATCACATGGCCGCGACATCGGTGCTCCACATTCAACATGGCTGCCACGTAGGTGCGGGAGGCACGTCTTTTGGAATTGGATCCAGTCATATTGTATATCTGTGACCCGGAACCATGTCAGTCCCATTCTCTGCCTGCATTGCACAACAGCGGCAGTAAACAACAGCAACCAATTCTGGAACTGGCAGACTTTCTCAACGGGATTTTAATTGACAAATGGAAACTATTTTGGACACATTGGTCAGTCCCGACAGTCCGTTTTTGATATCCGTTATATCGGGGTTCATTTTATCGAGTTTCCACTGTAATTGTTTGTATGGTATTACTTTAAGCAGACTGTTGAATTCTTTTGATTTAGATGAAGATCTGCGCACATTTTATGACCAATTAATGCATTTAACAAATTCCAAAGGGTTCACATATTTTGTTCTCCCACTATATACATAAGGCGTATATAATTTTTTTGTATGATGCACAACATCAGCAGCAGGAGAAATGGCTGCGCAAAACCCTAATGGGACACACATTGAAATACATTTTTAAAATTATGACAACGTAAGAATAGTAAGTTTTTCAAAATTCACATTTGTTTTCATTGGTATAGTACTAGATGCTTTTATCATCGACTTACGGTAGATCTTATTATGGCAGAAAATGTACGTGTGTTTGTGTGCGTGTGTGTGTGTGTGTGTGTGTGTGTGCGCGCAGTTCCCATGGATATTGCATCGTATTTATTAAATCTTGCGTTTTTTGGCGAGGGCCAGAGCAGCCACAGCTCTGGGTCAAAAGCTGTTCTTCAGTCTGGTTATGTGTACTGAGCTGAGGGCTTTTGGAACGTCTGTCTGATGGCACCACTTCAAAGAGGGTTACTTGAAAAATCAATCCTTCCCCCCCCCCCCCCCATCCTGAATTTTATGGTAATAATGTGACCTAATTAACCTTAACATCCTTGTAGCTAGGGTAAAATAAGGCCATTTTGAAGCCAAATATACAGTGGGGGAAATGTTTGATCCACTGATGAATTTCTACATTTCCTCACTTACAAAGATTACAGTCTCCAATTGTTATGGTTGTTTATTGATTATGGTGGCCAAAGAAAAAATATATTAAGGCCATGGAGCGGCCTAGTCAGTCTCTAGATCTCAACCCATTAGGAAACCTGTTGAGGGAGCTGAAGCTTTGAGTTTCCCAGTGGCAGCATTTGGAGAGTTTCTGTGCGCCAGAATCCCTCCTGAGCTGCCTGCAAACTACAAGAGCAATGGTTTCTCCAACGAACGCTAACTTAAGTAGCTACTCATTTCCTTATGAAGATTTATTTTGATATTCCGTCTCTTACCGTAATCAATAAACAACCATAAAACTTAAAGATTAAAATGAAAGTTAATTTCTTTGTAGGCAAGAAAATTTACAAATTGAGCGAGGAATCAAATAGAATAGACTTGAAGACCTTTACTGTACTGTAAGTCCACCGTGCTTCTTCAGCATAGAACACATTAATTTTCAATTTATTTTATTTTGATTGAGCGTTTTTGTGCAGGCAAAGTCTTGCTTATTTGGAAAGTATATGAACATAAAATTGTGCTGGTTTTCCTACGATTTACTAAATTGTTATACAGAATGTATCATGTCGTATTGTTCCACAGCTATTTGTAAACTTTCTCATAAAGGCGTTGTGAGGGAAATATGTCTTCAACATGACCCCCCCCCCACCCCACCGCAACAATCATGTCTCAAGGCAGAAATAGCCGTTGAAAAAGTGCTGCTTCAGTCTCGTCGTGTCTCTGGGCACAGCTTTGATCAGCCTCACCTCAAGACGTGTCCTGGAGGGAGCGCAAGATACGCCGCTATCCTTTATGGCTAATCACACTTCCTGTCTTTGTCTTTATATGCTTTAGACAAACGTCAGACAGAGGCGCCGGGTGCAGATTTGCCCCGAGAACACGGAGAATAAAGCCTCTGGTGGTGCTGCAGCGAGTCTTTCATCATGAAGAGTTCCGCTGTTTTTTGTTTGACTTGTGGGTTTCAACCCCCGTAGCCTCTCCACGAAAACAGCACTTTTCAGACCCCAAAAGGATTGTCAGAGTGGAGAATAAATGCAGAGTGTGTGTCCTGACACGGGTGTATATTACGCTCAGGGAGATGACAGAAGGTCAAACGTTCGATCCCATAGCCCGTGCTCCCCAACTTTGTTTGCGCCATGGACCGGATTCACATAAAGCAATATTTTGTCGGACCAGAATAGAAAACAAATAAAAGCAAACGATTGAAAATATAAATCACCATTATGCTGGATGTAATCTTAAACCTTTTAATCAGTGGTAGCCCTGTGCGTGTTTGTCTGCAACGAGCCGGTCCCATCTTGGGGTAATGCGAG
This sequence comes from Phycodurus eques, assembly GCF_024500275.1. Taxonomy (NCBI): domain Eukaryota; kingdom Metazoa; phylum Chordata; class Actinopteri; order Syngnathiformes; family Syngnathidae; genus Phycodurus; species Phycodurus eques. The sequence goes on from NC_084529.1 coordinate 22,295,619, forward strand.
ACAATTATGATTGACTATTGGGCATAAATATCTGTGAGCCGTATTTCAGGTGTGGGACTGCTGATATTATCTCTTGAATCCGGATTTCATTTTCTTGGCAGTTGTCGGCTCTTGGCCTTTTCCCCGTTCCGAAAAAAGCTCTCCAAAGACGTTTGTCTTTTAATTATCTTTGCTAGCTTGTGCTCTTATCATGTGACCAAGACGAGTCGGTTGGCACATGCAGAAGCACTTGATTTGCAAAAATAAACGTATTTCAGACTCTGATGATAAATAACATATTTTTGCGGGGATCTTTATCAACATAGCTGATTCCCAAGCATTGAGATGATTTCACATGCGCGGTGTTTTCCTTGCCTTGAGGCTCAGGCATTGCTGCTCATCCTGCCATCAGTGCTTCTTTTCACCAGGAAGTGTTCTTTTGTGTATTTCAGCAACTTCTCCCAGCAGCCAAAATGAATGAAAAGAGAACCCCAAAATCCTTTTTTGCTGTTTTTGAAGAGAAGCGCTTCTATTTTTGAAGTCATTTGCATATCCATGGCCACCTGAGGGAGGTCAGGCTGTGCCAGCCAACTTCTTCCCAGTGACGAGGACACAACGGTGACAGCGACACAAACGCCAGCACCAGCCGCATGCCATCTCCTTCTCTTCCTTGGCAACGCACATGCACGCACACGCACGTGCACACACACACACATACGGTCACATGGCTTCTGGTCACTGATCACTATAAAGAATCATCTTAATTGACGCTTGGACGCCAGTCCCTCTTTGATGGGTCCTCAGGGTTAATTAACACGAACCAAACAGACAGGAGGGGAAATCTCTAAAGGTTAAGTGTCACATGGGAAACGTGTTGTTGGAAAAGAAGTCGAATGTAGATACGTTCTTCAAGCCCACAGCATTAGACAGGCGGTTCTTATCTGTGTTTGAGCGTCTGTTTGTTACCAGCATTGACATGTAAGGACGAAGCCATTAAATATCGGTGTGCATCACACAGATTTTCTTTCATCTTTGTGAGAAGATGATAGATATGACATTGTTTTGTGCACTGGCAGTTTTTAACCACTTTGTAATGCACCATTACAAGTTCCAGAGGTGGGTGGAGTCGCCAAAAATCGTGGCCAAGTAAGAGTAGTGTTACTTTGGAATAACTTGACTGGTACATTTGAAAACATTGTTGGTATATTTGAACCATCCAAATAAATTTCATCAATGGCCAATCAACTTGGTTGGTACATTAAATACCATTCATAGGGGTTTTGCGGGGTGGGGGAATTGGGGGCAAACACAGTGTTAGGCGGTGTCCCCTAGAACTGCCACTGAAATCAGGGTCTTGGCAGTGACTGCCTACCCACCCAGTGTGAAATCAAACAACCTAGTAAATATTTTGGCGTGTATGGGTAAATTAGACATTGGTTGCGTTGTGTCGCTTTTGCGCAAGCACCCTTCATTTGCTATCTGGAGGCTGAGGGTTGGATGTCTCATTCGCTGGAGGGAGTCGCAGAGTCGACAAAATCTTGCAAAAAGTCCTAAGTCACAAGTTTTTAAAAAAAAATATTCGCTCAGGGGGTTGGAAAAGTCAGTGAACGTAGTGTTAAAGTTTATGCCCCGGCCGTCATGGACATGAAAAGGGACCGCCTCCTAAAACTGTGTGATTTGAATCAGAGTGTAAATATCAAGTATTGTATACTTCTTGATCCATTGTGTATTTTGACAGAAGAATAACAGAGACCTTTTATTAAGATAAGTGCAAACACCTTTAAATTGTGAAAAAAAAGGGTAATACTTGCCCTTCGAGTGTGAAGAATTACTATATTTCAATGTAAGAATAAAAAGAATCTACCATCATTTAGCTCAATAACGCAAATATTGGACAGTACATTTGAACACCTTATGGCAGCTCCAATTGGGCTCTGCCTTTTTTTTCATTTTATGAGCAGCAGAACAATTTCTTCTTCTGATATCCAGAATATCGATATGCTAGGTGGGAAGAATCTACCATGATCCTACCTTAATGGCTTTCTGTGTGTTGACTATGGAATGCAAGATGTGGGAATTTTGTAGCTATTTTCTCGATTTGGAGAAGCAGAACTTCCAACAATCTGCCTTCAAACACTATCATATGATACGGCGCTTTGATGAACAGTAAAATTCTTCACCAACACGGTACGCAATTGTACAAATTCATCATCAGTCAGGACAAGATGGAGATATCACCATTCCAGAGCGTGATTGATAAAACCGCATACATCATGGAGTTAATCAGTGCCTACTTGTTGAAACTGTTTCTCCACTTGACGTATCCCTGGAGGGGTGGGACCTGGGAAATGACTTGAGGCTCGCCGTGTACGTGAACCTGCGTGATAATTAACACAGCCTCCTCTCCTCCTTGTGGCTCGCCGATGGCATTTGGTTCATGCTTGAGTGTCTGCCCGGCTGATTTCATTTTTTTTTGCGTGAAGGCAAGGCCCTGAACGTGTGTGCGTGGGGTCCAGCGGCTAGTGTGACAAGGACACCAGCGCCAAAGCTCGCCTTCAATCGGCAGGATTAAGTAACATGACAACACGGATTAGAGACCCACTCGGTCGAGCCGAAAACCTCCAGCGGGTTGGAGGTTGAGCACCTGGTGATGAACACTCGCCAGCTTGTTTGTGCTCTTGCACGACTGCATTATGTAAAGAGTCATATATATACCGCCCCCCCCCCCCACCCGAATACATATTTTGAGTCTTCCTAAATTCATCACGATAACTTCTGTACATTTTGTCTCCTGTGACAACGCCGTGTAGATTTACGACACGCTGCCAGCGCTAAAACACGCCAGAATGGCTACCTCATCCATTTGTGTCTTATTTGATATTATTACATTATGTATGCAGGCGTGAGTTTGGATAATGGATGAACGGGAAGCAAAGCAGTTTAATTACCTAACATCTTTCTGTCTTACCTAGCAGCAGAGCACATATTAGCCAGGATGTAGATAATTGTGAATATGCCACGCTGATGAAGAGGGCGTCCTGCCTCCTCCTTGTAGTTCTTTGCATATTAGCATCGACCACTGCGATGCACGTGCGCACACACACACACACACACGCACACACACACAGTGATCCAGTGTGCAAATGAAATAGCAAAGGAGGGGCTGAAGCCAGGACCACGTCATTACAAGCATTTCATGGAGAATTAGCATCAGTCCATCTGGCTGAGGGCCACCAAACCTTAACACAACTAAGCGCACATGCAAACACACACATTATCCATATAATATTGGACACCGTGCCTGGACTTGCTTCTTGTATTCAAACTATTTCATAACCAACAATCTTTGCACAAGTAGCCCCATGTCAAAAATTCCTGCATGTCACTTAATCAGGTCATATAACTAGATTAAATCTAGAAGCTTCCAGTATGTAAATGCACTCAGTGGCCAAATATATTCTACTAAAACACCGCAAACTACCACCGTCACAACAGACACAAAAACAGAGCATTGTCTTCATAAGGTGTTATTTACAAAATATATGTACGCTACAGATCTTGTGTGAAGCAATACACAGCACATCATTAAAATAATGTAATGACAAAAGCAGCAAGCTTCACGTTCCTCCGCCATTTTCGTTCAACACAAATTGTCACTTGCTGCATTAACTCAAAAATATGTAGAGTGAACCCCCATCTATCACGTTTTGCAGTTCACAAATTCACCAAATCATGTTTTTTAATGTAGCTTCGTAGTATATATATATATATATATATATATATATATATATATACACACATACAGTATATTGATTCATGGCAAGATGAATTCGTAATACAGTGGCACCTTGAATTATGACTGACCCGATTTAGTTTTTTGATACGAGCCGTTGCTCGGCTGATCTTTTTGTCGAGTGAGCGCTACATGGCAGCAAAGTTTAGTGTTGAAATAAACAAAAAGAATTACTGTACATATTTTGTATTTAACAGAACCACAACTTTGTCTGATAGCTTAATGCTAACACACAACGCAAAACGACATATGTGGGCTAACAGAACTAGCTCGATGCTGCGGAGTTATAACCCCCTAGCAATGTATATTTGTACATAAACGACATAACCCTACTCACAGGAAAATATTCGTTATCGTTTGCGAACAACAACTAATATTACTGCAGCATACTGAGTAGTTGTGACCGTCTTCTTCGTTCGTATACTTATGCATGCTTGCCCATATTTGGAGGTGACTGCTTAAAGGCCTACCAGGAAGTAGCATGGATTTTTGCGGGGAATGTTTGCAGCTCTCCGAGCTGAACTCTACAAAGTTACTCGTCGTCAAACTTTCTGCTTTGTCTGCCGACGGACTGATGGGGTGCGGTCCAAATCGCCAGGAAATGGGCCTCATTCTGCCTTTTCTGTGTTCTTATTTCAAGCATCGCTCTGCTTTACAAAGGAGGCTGACTGATGTGACGGGCCGGCCGGTTCACAGCTGTCTCGTCTGCTGCTTGAGCCTCATAAAAGGAAGCGGGCCTTGACGGTGCCAGAGGCGCAGCATCCGCTATTCTGCGATCTGGTGCTGGTTAACATGAGCGCCGCAGCATCCTTCAGGAGGGGAGATGTCCTTCAGTGTGGTGCTGACTCTCCCCCCCAGGCCACGAGCCTCTTATTTACCATACGCAGCATCTCGCCGCGCCCTAATGAGCCGGCTTCTTCCTCAGCGTTGAGACAAAAGGCCGTGTTTCAATGTGTCGCGCTTGGGCCGAATTAAATAATGATAATTAAGAAAATATTAATCAAACTGGCTCTTTGTGCTCGTTCGTGTTGAGGGAAGGCGCGTCTTCCAGCTTCGCCTGTAGGACTTCTCATTTAGACTAGGCCTGCGACCTATACAGAGCTGCAGGCTAACACGCACAAACAGATGCACACAATTAAAAAGAAGACCTTAGTGGTCTCCTACTATATAATTAAACACCCTTTGGCGTTCTCCCCCCCCGATCCTGAGCCAGGGTTCTGTCTGTGTCAGCGCGAGAAGGGAGCCACATCGCCTTTAAAGAAAGTGTCCCTCCTCAAAGTTGTGTCGGATGAATTAATCACAAGCACAAACTCGAACCTTCCCGGTGTGCATGCGCTCGCTATGTCTGGCGAGCCGGCAGCAGCTCTTCCAGCTGTACTGTGAAACTTTAATGCCGCTGGATGCCGCGAGCGCCGCCTGGGTTCTCTCTCCGAGGTGACGGAGGGGAGGCTTCCACATGTTCACCGTAACTAGGACAAGAATATGGGAGGACGCAGCCGGCTGTTGAACCGCTAAAAGGCCACTTGATTACATAAAACTCGTGGCCACAAGATGGAGCCGTTTTTATTTAATTGATCGCAAAAGGAATACGTACAGTGGAACCTCTGGTTGAACCCAATTGATCCTATGACCTTCCATTTGTTCAGATTCAGGCTGGGTGATGAGGCCTTAAAATAAAAACCCCGACTTACGAGTGACCCCGACTTACGAGTTTTTAGAGATATGACATCGTTTGCCCAACGTTTTGCTTGACGTGACAGCAAAAAGTTTATATACAAATGCTGTACGGTGGTAGTGAACCCAACTCACTTTACAACAAGCTGCAGTTTGGCAGATAGTCAACAATTCTTCTTCATTGCCACCCCCAGTTGAAGTTTACTATCAAACTAAAAACAAAAAGAATTACACAGGTATTTAAAACAACCACATAGTTATAAAACTTTAACCAACAGATATTTGAACAAAAACGGTGGATCATCATAGACCGATAACAGTCACAGGCATATATTTTTTATCCTCCAGGAAGAACGACTAATAGTGCTAAGGAGTTGTAACATGTACATTTGTATGTCTGTATTATATTGTCTCGAGGCGCCATGGCATGCACACTAGAAGGAGCAGCACAATTTCCTTTGAATTGAAGCAAAAAGTTTTAAAATTAAAACTTTTTTTTTTTTTTTACAGCTAATGTGACGATAAGCGCCGCGATGTGAGCTCGTTCTAGTGTAAAATATGCTCCTCGGCTCAAAAAAGGTTGGGAAACACTGGGGTTCCTTTGACTTCCTGTTCCTGCTGGCATGAAAATAAGTCGTGGTGGGCGTGCCACCACATTTATATTAAAAAAAAAAAAAAAAAAAAAGACATCGTTGTCACCTTCTACTTGGAAATGTCTGTGTTTATGATTCTTCCCTTTTTTTTGGGGGGGGGGGGGTGATACTAAGCTGTGGTTATGGTAATGCGGATACGTGCCGGCGCCTTCCCAGCATGCTCGCTGTTTGACATTCATGGGGTTAAAGTCCTCTGAATGATGAAGTGTCAGCGTTTGGGACAGTAAATTGCACGGTTTCAATTGAGAAGAGACTTCCCCTCGGGTCCGCCGCCGGTCCCCATGGGCCGGCCTTGAGCAGAACAGCATGTTGTACATCCATATAAAAAAAAGGAGGAAATATGGCGGTACTTTCCTCTTTATGATGGAGTGATTAATCTGTCAAGCATATTGGCGCATAAATTCCCCCTCCCCGCAAAATAGTGTTTTAGCTTACTTTATGCTATATTTTATTTTTCTATTGCCTATAAACATAAAGTGTCACAAAGGGATAATGTTCTCATCAGTATTATTACAAAATGACCATAAATCTGAGGTCTTGTTAAAATTTTAAGTCCATTTTTTTGTCGGAAGCTCAACTAGGAAAAACAGTTTGACGGAAACCTTATTTAATCTCTTAAAATAAAATATAAACGACTGTGTTTGATCTTCAGGACTTATTTTCATTAGCTTCCTCATTGCTGTGTTCAGCAGAAGTCATGTTGCCTTTTGGGGATGTTGTTTTTCCTTATACTTCAGTAGAAATGCCTTGACAACACTGTGCTGCTTATTCCATCCTGAGAGACCCCAAACTAAACAGCAGAAACACTGTATATACGCTTGTTTAGTGCTATGCAAATCGTCTTTGCTGGAGGTAAAATTAACATTTTTAATTAAAATATTAGCACCAAACAAACACGGAAAAACACACTAATGATTAAATCATATTCATAGATTCTCATCGTGGAAAAAAGAGGAAGATATTGGTGCCTATTCTTGTACCATGCTAGTCCAAAAACGTGTTTGCTATAATCCTAATTATCAATTTAATTCTTCAAAAGTTGCAAATTGTTCTTGTGCAATATTCAATAAAATCTTTACAGTTTACGTTCACCGCTTTTTATATGTTTTGGGCATGAACGCAAATGTCATGTATAATCTGTGGTTTCATTACAATATACAAACAGAAACAAATGTCAACGTGCATTTCATCAGCGAGTGTATCATCTGAGCGAGGCCTCAACTAAAAATGTCGCCCTGTTTTTAACGCTACTATAACGCTCTCTATGGGATGCAAGCAGTAACTACAGATAGGAAAAAGCTTTTATAATAGTGTGTGCTGCTTTATTGCTAGTTTGCTTCAATAATCGATATCAATATACTTCATATAGCAAAAAAAAAAAATAATAATAATAATAAAAAATCTGCTTTAGCATTCTAGGTCCAGTTATCTTCATTTGTCGAATGAATTAATTAATTTATCTCCTCTGGTCCACAAAGGCCCAGCAGAACCTTTTGGTAGTCTCCCTTGGTGTGTTCCTGCACAGGGAGCACAAACAGAGCACAATCAAATCCAGCTGCTTGTATAGCAACATAAGAGGCCATACATTAGTAGACTCACCATGATGGTCTTTTGAAGAGACTGGCCATGGTGGGCTTTGTATTCCGAGCAGATCTTCTTCAGGTCCACTTCACAGCGCGACACAATGATCCTAGTCACCACCTTCTCCTTGGCTCCTTTATTCTAAACACAGCGACAATATGTCAGCACTTTCTGGAGTTGTACTTGTTCTACTCTAAAGCGGGGTACACGCATACCGATAAATTAGGTTGAATTGATCAAATCAGCCTTCTGATCAAAGTCAGCAAAAGGAGATTACGTCCCTAATAGATTATCCGTGGGCTGTGTTAACAATAATTTGCTCAGTAAATGGTCAGGGTAGACAATTGTAGATGTTAAACCAGTTGAATATTTACATTCACAAATCCTTATATGTGCGTCAATCCACGGACACCTTGGTAATGACATGAAACGGAATAATGGCCAAATTAGGAAGCAACCTGAAGCTGCCACTGTTGTCGGACATAAATAGAAAAGCTTGTGTTGTTTATTTCTAGAATGTGTCTCACAACAAAAACAATAGTAATAATAATAAAATAGTTATCCATCGGTGTGAATGTAAAATAAAAATGAGAGATAATGTAATAAAGGGGTAAAGAAAATGGATGGATGTTTAGCCTAGGTCCGGATGCCCTGTGGATCCATGCTGCCTCTCACAGGTCAGTTTTGGTACTACGACAGACAACGTGCAGTTCGTCATCTGGAGTATACCACACACACGCTAAGAGCAGTAAGAAAACACGTGTATTTTTCATATGTGGGGTCTCATACTACAAGAATGATGTTAAAAAGTGGAATGTGTGCACCCCGTTTAAGATAGCTTTACTGCCTTCGTTATTTAGTAGTTAAACACTCCCTTTAATCAATCAAGTGAATGCTTCTAATTTTTGGGGACCCATTAGGCAAGGTTCTTTTTCAGTAAGGTTGAACACGTTTGATGTAGAATACTCGAGAGCCCTGACCTCAACCCCATCAAATATATGTGGGATGAACTAAATCATTCCCACTCACATTCACACCTATGGACATTTTTAAAGTCTTTAATGAACCTAACATGCATTTTTTTTTTTAATGTAGGGGGCGGCTGGAGCACCTGAAGAAAACCCACATAAGCAAGGGGAGAACATACACACTCCACATAAGAAGGCCGGAGCTGAGATTCAGAACCTACAACCACTAACCCACCAAGCTGCCCAATAAACAAACAAAATAAATTATTTTTTATAAGTATTTCAATATAATAATATGACTAGGGGCACGGTGGCCGACTGGTTAGAGCGTCAGCCTCACAGTTCTGAGGACCCGGGTTCAATCCCCGGCCCCGCCTGTGTGGAGTTTGCATGTTCTCCCCGTGCCTGCGTGGGTTTTCTCCGGGCACTCCGGTTTCCTCCCACATCCCAAAAACATGCATTCATTGGAGACTCTAAATTGCCGTAGGCATGACTGTGAGTGCGAATGGTTGTTTGTTTCTATGTGCCCTGCGATTGGCTGGCAACCAGTTCAGGGTGTACCCCGCCTCCTGCCCGATGACAGCTGGGATAGGCTCCAGCACGCCCGCGACCCTAGTGAGGAGAAGCGGCTCAGAAAATGGATGGATGAATATGACTAGGCTTTACACGATCAGGATTTTTGGGGCCGATCACCGATCAGCAAGTTTAAAAAGAAACGATAACCGATCACAAGTTGGAGCAATGTGACTATTTACATGACTTGTTCATTTATTGTATATACTTGTGTACTGTATACTGTATCCATCCATCCATTTTCTGTACAGCTTATCCTTGTTCCTGTAGGCGTGCTGGAGCCGTCCCAGCTCAAATTATTCTCGAGCGTTTTAGACAAAAGTTAAAACACCAATGACCTCTAGGGGACATTCAAGGATTGGCCAATGACATAAGAAATCAACATTAAAAAATCAACAAATCAACATTACATGACTGAAATAATGGGTGATATCCATCCATTTTCTTTACCGCTTCTCCTCACTAGGGTCACGGGCTGCTGGAGCCTATCCTAGCCATCTTCGGGCGGGAGGCGGGGTACACCCTGAACTGGTCGCCAGCCAATCGCAGGGCACATGTAAACAAACAACTATTTGCGCTCACATTCACACCTACGGGCAATTTAGAGTCTTCAATTAACCTACCCTACATGTTTTTGGGATGTGGGAGTAAACGGGTGTGCCTGGAGAAAACCCACCCAGGCACAGGGAGAACATGCAAACTCCACACAGGCGGGGCCGGGATTTGAACCCCGGTCCCCAGAACTGTGAGGCAGATGTGCTAACCAGTCGCTCATCGTGCTGGCGGGTAATAACTTGCTGTAATTCAATTACTTTATTGCAATTAAATTACTTTAATAAACACTGTTAATGATGGTGATATGATAATGGGTTACTCTAACTTTCTCACTGTCCCAGGTATATGGATGGGTTTTGTCCATTGTTCGAGTGCGTTTGACTCCCCCCCCTTTCCCCCTGCCCGCTTTGTTGCTTGAACGCAGCATGCTCCTTGTGTACATTCTTCAGGTGCTCGCTCAAATTTGTTGTGTTGAAGCATTTAGAGGACGTTCCCCACGACGTACTTCAGTTGTGCACAGACTGCAAATAACCTCCGTGGTGTTTGTATGAGACACCGCAAAATAGTTCCGCACCGACGACGTGTTTTTTCACCCACAAGATTGAAAAAAACTTTATTGGCCGTCAGATAGTTACAGTACTGCGCAACAAGACACGGGACAAGGCTAAAAATAAACTAGCTTTTGGATTCAGCGACAAAGACGCGTAGTTAAATGTCTTGTGCGGCGCCGATCGATGACGTCATTGATCGCATCGGCGAATTATGACATGAAAGCCGATCAGCCAATCAAGCAAAAAATGTTAATTATCGGCCAATACCGATAACACCGATCAGATCGGCGTAAAGTCTAACTATAACATAATAATATAGCCTGGTTTACATAGGACCTAATATTCTGATAAGAATCAAGTTCGAAGCCCAAACTGAATAATGAAAAATGAATGCTCCATACAAACCCATCATCCTCATGATAAACTGAAAATATCCATGTACTGTAACTGATAGTTCTATAGTAACAAACTGCTTGTTGATTTCCCCATAGGTGCACACCTCTAGTGAGAATTTTATTTAATTATTATTAGTGTATCCTTTTACCTTCATAGCGTCATGCAGTCTGTTGGCAAAGTACAGCTGTTTGTTTTCAAAGCTTTGTACTAGAAAAAGAAAAGAAAAAAAAGTCAAAAATAAATCACCATACAAGTAATACTGGAAGTCATGTACTATATTTAAATCTTAAGTACCTAGAACCAGGAAGGACTTCTGCAAGTCTCTTTTCACTTCCTTCATGATGCTCTCCTGCATGTCGTAGGGGCTGTAACTCTTGTACCTCTGAAACACTACCAAGGACACGAGCGCTTCATGAGCTGCTTTTTGTTCCGCTTTAAAAACAACAACAACCTGCATTCGATACACAACAATGACGTGCGCTGAACCTCTTTGCAGGTGGGGGACACTCCTCTCCGTCATGATAGAGATCCACGTTGCCACGTCCGTTCCTTTGGTCTTCACACCAGCGTCGTAGAGTTTCTGCGTTGAATCAACAAGACGCCAGTAAATTAGCGAAGTTTTATCATCCAAGTCTGGTGTGTTTGAGATAATTGATGGTAGAAAAAGGATCAGGAGCCCAAATGACTCCGCGTCCCTTTGCAAAGTCATTTGGAAGTGGCATTTATTTTAATTATGGTCCTCTTAAGTCCCTCTGATGTTAAATACCAAGCAAATAGCAATCAAGGGATTTTTATTAGGAGTGCCTAAAAGGACCGGTGCATGTTTTATTACAACTATAATTTAAAAATTACAACTTTTAAATGTGACGATGCTGTAAATATTAATCTGTTAGTGAAACAAAGTGTGGACAGAACTTACTCTGGCGTCTTCATCAATCTTTTCATAGTCCACCACAGAGGACGGCTCGTCTCGCTTGGCCTGCGCAGAATGAAAGTTTGTATTCAGACTCAAAATTATGAACATAAACAAAGTCGTTGGTGTGAGTGTCTGAGCGCACCTGCACCAGAGCGAGCAGCAGCTTTGCAAAGTTTCCCGAAGTGTCATCTGCTACGTCTTTATCCAGGTCTTTCTTGAACACTGTGGAAAGTTTTCCATTTTAGATGTAGCAATGGCGATGTTGCAGAAACACACATTATAATTGCTATACACTGTATAGTGGCCGCTACATTTATTTATCCCGCTGCAGAAAGTAACAGGCGGCCTTTATTTGAGGAGAAGTCTTTAGTTCTTATTTTCCACAATTAAAAAATATATAAAAAAAAAAGGGCTGGGCTATGAAGCCTTAAAGAGGAACTAAAGCCAATACGTCATATGCGCCCCCTCGAGCACAATATTCTGATTAATAATTGTGTTTGTGGAATAAGATTAAAATATGAATTAATCAATTTTCACCCATCTCAGGAAGCCGCCATGTCGGGCAATATGCCCCTCTGCTGTCGACCGAAATTAACATCACAACTGCCCCCTCGCGTTGCGTCAGCTATAAGCGGAATGTCATGTGACCAAACCCGGAAAACAGCTTAGCGGACTCCCTGTGTATGTTGCGATAACTCGCATAACTGAGGGTTGATGACATGATGGTTTGTACAAAAAGTTGGAAAGTTTCATACACATTCAATTCTGGTGCATTTTTATCCGAAAATCTAATTATGCATTAACCATTTAATAGTGACCTCTGAAAAGTTCGAAAAAAAGTCAGGCCCGGACACCAGGTTCACCGAGTGACACGAGATTGTATGGGCATGTCCATTTTAACAAGATGAAGGGAAGAGTCTCGAGCAGCAACTGAACAGAGTCTGCAAATTTCTTTTAAAGTAGGTATCTTTGGGTGAACTTTGAACTCTTACAAGGGAATTCCCCCGAAACCCTGAACCAGGTATCCTAACACAGATGGACGATGCTAAATTGTGATGGTTTTGACAATGCAATCTAATGTGGGTAGGGCATGGCGTGAAAGTTTGATGATCATTTGGAGGATTCGCCATGAAAAAAGCGGGTGCGAAGGGCCATTCATAATGATTATTACTCACACTCCTTGTAGACCTGCTTGATCTCCTGCAGCTCAGAGTTGCTGCGTGAGCACAGAATCTCAATGAGTGTTTCTTCATCAGTGCCGAGTCCCTGAAAGACACACCCACGTCTCGTTTGAACTCTTCAAAGTTACAAGACATCCGACATGTGAAATAAGGCGCATTCTGTCGTTTGCCCGCAAGAGGGAAGTGCCGCTCTGGAAATGCGCCTGCCGGCACGCTGAACAGTGTAATGCAATATTGTGTCCTGTTGTGTACCTTGATGGATCCTCTGATCTCTGAGGCATCATACTGGGACGTGCTCTTCATCAGACCAAGGATGACACATTCCACGGAGCCCGACAGTGCCCCCTTCAGAGCTGTGATCATGTCCTAAAAGACAGTGGCATCATATTATGGTCACCTTAAGTGATCCTGCACAATATCATGTTTCCGTCACACTGGTTTTATTCACCTTAAGTTAAACGTTTATTTAAACTCCAAATATGAACAATAAACAGCCTTCACCTTTTTTGCTCTCCTTTCATAAGCAAATGCAATTTCTCTCCTCTGAGAGTACGCCCGCTTTGTTAGGACATCAATGATGGTCTGTTCGTCCACACCTGAGGACCAGTAAAGGCACTTTAACGAGATACAAAACGAGCTCTATCAAAAATTAATAAAGTTAATAAAGCTACATTTGGATTGACACGGTCAGTGAGGTACTGATTTAAGGTTATTGTGGTTGTAGTACATGCAGTACTATAAAAACAGCACTGCATCTTATTGAGAAGTGTGTGGACTGAGTGGTTGGCAGGTCGGCCGCGCAGTTCTGAGGTTGGGGGTTCTAATCTCAAAACCAGCCTTCCTGTGTGGCTGGTGCATGTTGTCCCCGTGCTTGCGTGGGTTTTCTGTATATACTCCTGCTTCCTCCCACATGGCAAAAACATGCATGTTAGGTTCCATGAAGACTAAATTGTTAAGGAGTGAATGTGAATGGTTGTTTGTTTGTGTCCTGCGATTGGCTGCCGACCAGTCCAGGGTGTACGCCGCCATTCGCCCAAAGTCAGCTGGATTAAGCTCCCTAATGAGGACCAGCGCAACAGATAGTTTTCCAATGACACACCTATGGACACACAAGAGGCCGCCATGTTGGAGGTAAACGCATTGTTTTGTTCCAGTGCTTATTGACAGCCAACATAAGGAATTTGTGAATTACTATCTGGTGTTTGGCTGCAACATTACAAGTGGGACGGACAAAGTCTCATTTCACTGTTTACCGGCACCATTTTGGAATCAGGGCGAGCAAACTAAGTATTTGACAAGAAGAAGATAGTGGCATTCATGAATCGGCAGAGCTGATGTCACTACCCAGTCCATCTATCCATATAGATTTGTTCTGAACACTTGGTTGAAGGTAAGCTTTAATGCTTAGTAACTTACATGCTGTACATATAGTTTATATCTCAATTTTCAAAGTTTATAGTTTCATTCAGAAAGTAGCAGATATATAAAATATATCTTATGTTGGGTATCGGTCGATTATTACCGTGGTGTTTTATTAAACATATATATGTGTCTGAAATGGGGGATTTTTTGATTATCTGAATGGCAACTGACTGTCACCATGCTAACCACTATCTACCTTTGAGCCTAAATTTAGGCAAAGTCAAAAACTTTTATCTTAAGTAAGCCAAGCTGTCAACTATTCCAGGTCATGAAACAGAGGGTATTTGAGAAAGGAAAGTGCTTTTAAATGCGGGTATGTGTGAGTGGAAACAAATGCTCAATTGTTTTAGTGAATGTACGGTATAATAAAACGAATGCAAATACTCACCAATATTCACTTTTAAAGAAACTAATGAAAAAGTACAGTGTCATTCTAGCAAAGTTGAGGGCTTGTTCACTGTTACCAGGCGCTTCCAATGAGTGTTTTGGACAGCGCTCTGGCGGCACTGACGTTGCAAACTTGGACCACTTCCCAAAACGTTTTTTTTTCTTTTTTTTTTCCTTCCACCCAAGCCAGGATGCTGACTCACAAATCACCAGTCTATTCAGAAACTCACCAGTCTATCCAGAAAAACTTCAGCTACATTTATTCAATAGGATTGTACAGAGTGCATCTTGCCTTTAGTTTTGATAGCGGTCTCTATCCTCGCAGCATCCTTTTCGGGGTCAAAGTCCGAAGCAGGAACAACAGTTGGGTATTTTGTCTCATGGGACTGTGTGATGAAATAAGACAAGTCGGTCAATAAGATAAAGGAGGACATGTAAAAGGCGTAAGTAAGTAAAACTGTTTGATTTTACCTCGGCTTTGAGGGACAGTTGCCCCAGGAATTCAGCCACCATTGCCATTTTCACTTTCCTGCAAAAAGTCACACATCATGTGATCATGTATCAGTATAATCCCATCACTGAGGTAGAGTGGGACACCTTTGTTTAGTCTATTCATGTAATCAAATTCTTCTACAGCACACTCTGCTATCCTAAAATGGATGGATTAAAGACACATTATGCACCCCTCAGGCTCCTGTGTGTTTTTCATTGGTTCTCAGTCAAGGTAATTATTATAATTTAGAGGCAATTTGCTAATCATTGACACACATCCAGTGGACACGCCATGGAATGCAGTATGAATTCACACACAGGACACACATGTGGAGGCAATGTGAGATCAGTGAATTGTTCTTAAACACTGAGAACTACACGCAAGTAACAACATATACAACACATTTGCTCAAACAGTTCATGCTAGTCAATGAATCAGCTTTTTTTTTTTTTCTCTCCCCTCCAAGGTCTTATAACATTATTTTACAACAAAGCTAGTTTTCTTCTCCACAGTTGTATGTCGAACAAAACTGAAACTTACCTAATTCGTAGAAGTTGGCACAACACAGAAGTCGTGTTGATGTGTTGGAGTTAAGGGCGTGGAGATTTAACGCCACTGCGACTCTGACACGGAGAGGACTTCCCCTTTCACCACCCCCTCCTCCTCTTCCCACCCATTCCTGACTCCACCCAGTTGAACAAGCAGCCACTGCAATGTTGATCTTGACAGAGTGGGGCTACTAATCTTTGTTAAGTAATGTTTTCTCTCACATAGTGATCGAATCAGGCAACCACACATCCATTTGAATGCTTCCAACTTTATTGCTCTTCCAATTCTTTATAAAATTACAACTGAGAAATTATACAAAAATAAGAAAATGCATTAGAAAAACATGTCTAGTTTACCTGTCTGAGTGTTTCATCACACTGTACCTCGCAGATAATGTGCTGTGTGATTTTAAACTGAATGCTGAATGAGTTTTTGAATATATTTGTTACGATTCGCTGAGCGGTTGTTGTTTTTCTTTTTCTTCTTCTTCCCCCCTGGCTTGGGCAGCCCCGCTGCACTTCCATCTACTGTAGCTTGCTGCAAGAAACAAGAGTACATCATGACAAATACTTACAGGATCTTTGCTTTCATGATTCAAACTGCACTGGCAAAATCTAATGA
This sequence comes from Phycodurus eques, assembly GCF_024500275.1. Classification (NCBI taxonomy): domain Eukaryota; kingdom Metazoa; phylum Chordata; class Actinopteri; order Syngnathiformes; family Syngnathidae; genus Phycodurus; species Phycodurus eques. The sequence goes on from NC_084529.1 coordinate 22,311,911, forward strand.
GTGCCAAATCAAGCACGACATAACGTGCAAATTTATGATTTTCACTGTTTGCCGTGTGTGTGGACTTTTAGTCAGGGAAGTAATGAATGTCACCGAAGTGACTACAGTAAACTGTGCTGAGCCGAGTAGTTCAGACTGCAATGCTCTCTATTGTCCTGCTTGTTCGTTTTGCACTTACAGGCATGCAGCACTGGCACTGGTTCAGGCAGTCTCAGAAGAACGTGTGCAAAGCTCACCAGGAGACGCATTTGGTAAGTCTTGTCTTTTAAGGGATTCGTGTGTGCTTACATGTATTGACAGTGTGTGCGATTGTATTTTTCACCTGTGACGCAGATTGCGGTGGGAAGGTGCAGGGCACACGGCCGTGCTTCTTGTGGAAGTGCAGAACAACAGTGGGATCCACGGGTATCCAGGGCACGAGGCCAGAGGCGGGGGTCTTGGGGAGACCGCTGTGGACTTCGTGCAAGTCGTAGACCGTTCGAGATGCTTTCCCATCCGTTGCTTTTAACAAAGTCACAAAAGGCTCCCCTGGTTTGTGTGTGATCAGGTATTGTCCTTCTTCCATCCTACAAACACACATTGCATCACTGAGGGCGTGTCAGCGCATTCACTGAGACTTTGTCCGGTGACTGGAATGTGAAAAGTAGAATGTGGCATGTCTACTGTTAGACAGGAGTTCTGCAATTCCGACACAAACACGTAAGCGGACGAGTGTCACAGTTCCAAGCCTGAGCCTGACTGAACTAAAGTTCCATCAATTTAAAACATATGAACAACTCACCTGCTGACCTACCAAAGCACAAGCCCAACATTTACCGCATATGCTCTCGTCCATATATGGTAGTAATAGACAGTGAACCCTCCAATGTCAAATGGCCCAAAATGGGTACAGTTTTGAGAGCAACCAGTCTTCTGCAGAAATATGCCTCAAAAATCAAACAAAACATAATAATTCAAACTATTAGCATGCAGGCGTCATAATATTGTCCATCCATCCATTTTCTGAGCCACTTCTCCTCACTAGGGTCGCGGGCGTGCTGGAGCCTATCCCAGCTGTCATCGGGCAGGTGGCAGGGTACACCCTGAACTGGTTGCCAGCCAATCGCAGGGCACATACAAACAAACAACCATTCGCACTCACAGTCACACATACGGGCAATTTAGAGTCTCCAATTAAGGCATGCTTTTGGGATGTGGGAGGAAACCGAAGTGCCCGGAGAAAACCCACGCAGGCACGGGGAGAACATGCAAACTCCACACGGGCGGGGCCGGGGATTGAACCCGGGTCCTCAGAACTGTGAGGCTGACGCCTGCGATTGGCTGGCAACCAGTTCAGGGTGTACCCCGCCTCCTGCCCGATGACAGCTGGGATAGGCTCCAGCACGCCCGCGACCCTAGTGAGGAGAAGCGGCTCAGAAAATGGATGGATGGAAATGTGTTTTACCAAACAGTAAATAGCATTGTGCTGAAAGCATAATGGCCCTGATAACAACCAGACCAGAGAAGCTAGCCAACAAGCGGCTCATGTTCACTTTCCGTTATTAGTCTGTCCGCCCTCTTCAAATGGTGAGATGGGTTTTATTTCAGAATACAGTGGTTAATTTTTCTTTACAAGTTTGTATGATGGCTAAGAATGAACACTGGCTTGTGATGAGAATTGTATCTCTGTCATTGCCACAGTGACACCTAATTGACTATTTAGTGGTCGATAATATTAGTGAACCAGAGAGCCAGCTAGCTAGCGCTTACAACAACATCAATGTCAAGATAGCCAAGGCAATTGTGCTGAATGGTCAAACTAGTCGACTATCAGCTTCCCACTTGATGCAAATTTCATCTTATCTTCCTATTTACTGTCCTTGTAGTCTGTTTACTGGCGTTTTTTTATTTTTATGTCATTTGAGAGTTCACTGATACCTGAAGCAATCAATGAAAAAAACATTACAATGACTGAAAAGGCAAAGAAATGAGATACAGTGGGGGATAAGCACTAACAATTGGAAGAGTTTGTTGTCTCTCCAATGTCTCACACTGTTAGCAACTTACTTAGTCAGCTTTTTCAGAAGGTGGTGCAGAATATTTAGTGACTTCGCTGGCCTGTGAACAAAAATAACCATGTGTCACTGTGTTGATTTGGACATACGCTAGTCAATTTCAACACTCTAAGTTAACAAAACCAAAGGCTGTGAGAGTGATGAAAACTTGGCAGTTGTGCTTCTCCTGATTCGCTGCTTGCTTTACAAGTCTTATCTTTAAATCGCAAGTGGAATCATCACACGAGGAGGGTGATTAGATTCATCTGAATCATCTTGCAAATCCGACAACTCACTTGAACCCACAGGAGATGTTGTCTCTCCACGAGTCAGGCAGCCTTCTGAGCAGCGCTACTTTAGAAGTGTGTGGATTGATGTGAGCTACACAGAAGGAAAGGGACAGAGAGGAAGCTAATGAGTGCAGACAACAAGAGCTTTCCTCCATCAACAACATAGCCAGTGCTGAGAAAGGACTGAAATGTCTGATGATTTGCTTGACAGCGTGGGGAGAAATACTTGCAGTCTCCTTTCTTACCTTCCATTTCAGCAAAACTCTTAAGACTGAATTAGAACCACAAATACAGTGGAGAAAATATTTATTTGATGCCTCACTGATTTTGTAAGTTTACCCACTGACAAAGACATGAATGGTCTAAAACCCTAATGGTGGGAGTATTTTAACAGGGAGAAACAGTATATCAAAAGGAAAATCTCAAAAAATCACAGAAAATAAAAGATTCAAACTGTTTTGCAATTCATTGAGGGAAATAAACATTTGACACTCTATCAAACTATGACTTGGTACTAGGTGGAGAACTCCTTTGTCGGCCAGTACAGAGGTCTGACGTTTCTTGTAGTTGATCAACAGGTTTGTACAAATCTCGGGAGGAATTCTGGAGCACACCTCTTTGCAGATCCTCTCCAAATCCTTGAGCTGGCTTGGCAACTCGAAGTTTCAGCTCCCTCCACAGATCTTCTCTGGGATTTAGGTCTGGAGACTGGCTAGGCCACCCCATGACCTTAATGTGCTTCTTCATTTAGCCACTCTTTAATTTCCTTGGCTGTGTGCTTTGGGTCATCGTCATGGTAGAAGCCCCATGCACGACTCATTTGAAGCTTGTATTTCTCCCTTCCAGCCTTGTGCAGGTCTACATTCTTCTCCCTGATGTCCTTAGAAAGTTCCTTGGTCTTGCCCATGATGGAGAGGTTTGTGTCTGATTGATTGATTCTGTGGACAGGTGTCTTTATACAGGTAACAAGTTGAGATAGGTGTCTTTCATACAGCTAACGAGTTTAGACTAGGCGTACTTTCTTAAAGTGAGAGGACTAGTCTGTGGGAGCCAGAATTTATTTTATTGTTGGTTGGGGATCAAATACTTATTTCACTTAATGAAATGCAAATACATTTTCATCTTTTTTTAAACGTGATTTTTAATTATTTTTTTTAATAGATATTCTCTCTCTCTCACGTTTAACATAAACCTACCATTAAAATGATAAACCGCTCATATCTTTATCAGTGGGTGAATTTACAAACTCAGTGAGGGACCTATTAATTATTTCCCCCACTGTAGCCAAATAGGAGGATGACCACATGATGATACATCAGCCATAAAGGGGGAAGTCTTGTATCAGCTGGGCCAGTTACATAAGCCTTTATTTTTTCGATTTAGAATGAACACGCTGACACGTCAGTAGCAGAGTGCATGAATATGAAGTGTTTTTCGAAAAATATGTTATCAGAGATGTTTTCCATGGTAACACCCATGTTTTTGCAACAGGCGCGATAACCGTGAGGAGAAGACCCAGCAAAATAAACTTTGGATTACATTTTTAAAAGTTTTAAAACATAATCCAAACCATATGATAAAAAAACAAAGACTTAAACTGCTACGGGCTTCCCTGTATCTTGAGGTCTGAGGTCGTTTTTAAGCTGTGGCTGTGGCAACAGAGTAAACTTGAGTCAGTCTGCAGTGGGAGGTGGTGGTGAGTCATCTAAAGACTATTCTCTTGGTTTGTGTAGGAGGGTCCCTGCCTTGCCTCGTTCAAAGTGTGTGTGTGTGTGTGTGTGTGTGTGCGGTTGGGGGGGGGGCGGTTCTGTAAAGCCACATAACTACAACTTTATAGAAAATTAAACCAGTGCTGAATATTTCACTGAATCAAAACTTCTCTTGATTTGAAAAATAAGTAAAATATATTTTTTTTACATACCTATGAAGGAAACTGTACTGGAGTGGAGCGCCGTCTCCGTCCACAGATGGCAAGCTTCACTGCTACTGAGACACTCCACCCCGTGACACAGCTGGTAGTCCAGCTTGGGGAAAACATGCACTGGCAGAAACTGGTTTAAAGAACAATAAAGAGATATCAGCCTGAAACGCATCAAAATGATGTTCGTACTGTGACATGCATACCTGGCTTGCGTTTGCAACTACTTTCCTGGCTCGAGCTACAGGGACTGAGCTGCGCACTATGATGAGAACATCTTGGAGACTGTAGAGCTTGTACAGAAGGTTGCCTCTCTCTGGGGCCGTGTAGTCTTGTTCATCCTCAGCGCCAGCCTGTAGCTCCTGAGACAATATTTCTGTACGGGGTGGTGAAAAATACAGGTCAAATATCAATGATGAGCATGAACTCCAAATCTATTATACTGGGCCAGCGATTCACAAAGTTACAGTAATCTAAAAAAAATTTTTTATATCCAGTGCAATATATTTGTGAAGTACAGGTCAGTTGTACTATCTGATATCTGAATTAAAAAAGACATTATAATAAACCAATTTTAGGAAAAAAAGTTACATCCAATGCAACAAATACTGCAAGACTGTTGAATTTCCCCTCTGGAGATCAATAAAGGATTATTTTTGGACTTTTGAGACTGTAAATGCTTGGTTGGCTGGGTCAAAGAACAGAATGTGCCACGTGTCCCGCAGACCATACTTTGCCCACCCCTGGTCTACATGCATGCGGGAAAACATAATTTTAATCCCATAGGCCCGCATGACCTAAAACATAGTAAGCCGTTGGAAGACAAAAATATGTGGAGTGGGGCGTTAGTTTGACACTGACTTTTCTTCTGTGGAGAGCTCGTGTGAACCACTGGAGGAGCAGCTGAGGCCTCTCCACTCTGGTACCGGTTTCGCTCCAAGTAAGAGGTCACACAGGGTTTCACAAGGGATAGTGGCAGGGTGGGGCGTGGTGGTTCGACACATCGGGTGGGTGAGACGGTCTCCTGGGACGAGGCGGGGCGTTTGGTGGCTGCGTCGTTGGCCGTGCTGAACATGGCTGTCTGCATGCGCAAGATCTCCCCCAGCTGGTCGGCTGGGGCCTTAGCTTTTTTGGACACTTGCCTCTGTGCTGTACCGTTTTTAGGAGAGGGCGATGTTGAGATGACAGACTGAGAGGCGAGGCTGACGGCAGGGTCGGGGGGGCACATTGTGAGTCCAGGCGTAGGTTGCATCGTGGGGGTCCTGGCTTGAGATGGTGATGTAGCGTCATCGATGATCAGCCTCTCATCCTCAGAGTCCCCTGTGACTGCCAGGTCTTGATCACTTTCTTTATTGGACTCGTATCCTGGCTTTGTAGTGTTTGCCTCATTTGCTTCCATGCCAACCATCGGCGTCATCTGTACTGTTGCCAGGTAATGCCTCATCGAGCTGAGCTTCTCCTCTTGTGAACTACGGCCGAGGGGCTCACTGAGCTGTTTCGCCTTCGTTGAAAGTGGCGAACTCGCACTTTGAAGACATGAAAGTTGCTCGTTTTGTGTCTTCCGCACTTTAGAGGGTGTCATGAGCGGTGCCTCTCCAAACGTCTCCAGGTCAGTGAGGTCCACCCCAAAGTCGACGTAGTCATTGTTGAGAGAGATCACGTTTCTTTGGGAGCTCTCCTGGTTTGCAAATAGATATGGAGGCGTACTTGATAACAACAACAAAAAAACAAATAACAGTAATAACAAATGTGAGCTGCATAAGTGGCAGATACCAGTGAGGGTTTCTGCTCGTCCACAGGAAGTTCCGTCATTAAATGGAACACGTTTCTTTTTCCATTCTTTTTAATGGAGTGCTTTAAACTCTCCTCGTGGTAGATGCGACTCTTTTCCCTCACGGTTATTTCATTGTCCATTAGGGGTGACTCTATGTAAACAGTTTTCTTCTGAGTAACACCTGCAGAGAAGAGTTATAAATCACAAAGGCATCATTACACTATTATCTAATCTCTGACAAATTACATAAAAAAATATTTTAATATTATTTTTTGGATTACAGGGGTTTCTCTTTTTACAACAGGCCTGTCATCTGACGTTTCAAGGTTATGAATTGTCATGAACTATTTTGCCCAAACAAGTAACGTACAAATGTGTCTTCTTGCACCACAAGAAGACTGTAGTTACTGGGGTTTTTTTGACAGCCAAGCACTGTTTTTCATAAAAATATTAACTGTAATTATGACTTTATTAGTACATTAGTCAAGGGTAGTCATAGACTACAGCACATTCTGAATTTTGGGTTACGAAATGGAATTGTATCATAAACCAAGGACCCACTGTGCAGTGGGGCCCATAAATTCAACCAAATATCACAATTGCTGTTGCACCTTTGCCGTGGTTCACTTTAATGCAAACAGGAAGTTCCCATCTCTCAGCAAAGTCAGGGCCGTGGTTGTCCAACAGTGTGATCAGGGCCTCTCGCTTGAGACACACGTGTGGCTCGTAGTGTGCACACAGCTTCTCAACATTATCATCACTGCTGATTGCCTGCCAAGCAAAACAAGAGCTGCGGTGAGGAAAACTTGGACACCGCCTGCTGTCCTTTGTGAAAACTGCAACAGCCAAAATAATGTCTCAAAAGACCCACGGTCATGAATCCCAACTCCAGCAGTCACAAAAAGAATCTTTGCGTCTTACTTTATCGGAGTAATTAAAAAAAAAAAAAAAGTATAACAATTGCTTACAGCGTGCATGTCCTTAGCTTTTTTGGCTGGAGGATTTTCTGATGAAACACTCTGATAATCCGTTGCAAGCTGTGCATCAGCAGGCACAATCACAGGGCCTGTGATATCCACACTGCCCTGGGGAGATAAAAAGGGTCCAAATACGGAAATGAAGAAAATTAACCAACATAAAAAGAATAGTTTTGCAATTCAACTGACTCAAGTTAAATTTAAAACCACAGCAGAACAACCATATTATACAGAATGGGTCCAAAAATTGCTGGAACAGCCTCAGCCAGAATACATTACCATGACAACGAGCTGTTTTTCAAAGGTGAGAGACAGTCCCGGGTTGAATGTTCCGCCAGTCAAACTGGTCATCTCGCATATCTGATAGAGCTGAGGTAATGTTCGAATCCACTCCAAACGTACCCTAAAATAATCCTGAGAATAAAACCATTTTTGATTTAATACTTACAGATATAAGAAAAAAATAATAAATTGTGTTCAGTCACTGAAATACCTCTGCATATTGCAGGGCTCCCTGCGATATGAAACTGTAGTCGTCAGCACATGTATTGGCCACATCTTGCAAGTACCTCTGAAACTGCATCACTTCATAGTCTACTCGGGCCTTGAGTTGCTGAAGTATTAGCATAATCCTTAAATCAATGAATGCAACAAGGATTAGCCTGATGAAATTTATTGTTAAGGGATCTTATCGTTACCTGGGGAGGATCCCTGAGTTTCTTACTACACAAACAGCCAAGATACACCCTCTGCTCTTTGATGGACAGGCTAGACATGCACGGGAAGGGCAGTCTGGGTTGAGGAAAAACATCATCCGCCTCTTTCTTTACCTGCTTACCTTTACCTACATACGCTTTTGTAGTATTTTTACTACACTCTGGAGCATCCATCAAATTGTCTGTAAAGGAAGTGTCAGTGTCCATGGTGTCCCAGCAGGAGTCATCTTTACTGATGCTGCTGCTGTCTTTAAACTCTTTGGTAGTAGACTTTTGTCCAGACTGAGCAGCACACTCTGGTTTTGTGCTGCCATTCTCTGCAGGGCTTGAGGAGAGAGAAAAAAATATTGGGGCAATTGACATGCCACACTAATGAATACCAATCAGCTTTTTAAAGAGCACATGTACAGTGAGTTATTTGAACAATGATTGAGTTGTTCGCATTTATTTTTTGCACCACAACGGACTGGAAATAAAACAATAAAAATTTGATTGAAGTGTAGACATTCAGATTTCATTGAATAGGTTTCTCAAAAATTAGCATTCAAGTATTATAGCCATTTAATAACTACATGTTCACTGGGTTCAAATCAGGCTCAGAACTTCCTGTGTGGAGTGTGCACACTCTCCCTCTGCTTGTGTGGGTTTTCTCTGTGGACTCCATCTTCCTCCCTAATTCTAAAAACGTGCATGTTAGGCTCAATGAAGACTTGATTATCCAAAGGCGAAAATGTGAGTGTGAATGCTTGTTTGTCTATGTGCACCCTGCGATTGACTGGTGTCCAGGGTGTACACTGCCTCTCGCTAGGGTTGGGAATCGTTTAAATTTGAGCGATTCCGGTCCCGATTCCTGTTCCTCAGTTCGATTCTGGTTCCAAACGATTCTGGATTCTGATTCTTTTAGGGGCCTGGGTCAACAAAGATTTGCATGGTTTAAAAAAGGGTTGTCCAAATTATGAACATAAATTTTCTTAGCAGCCCACAGCATAGACTAAAAGCAACATTTGACTCAGGGTTCTTTATAACCAGTATCAATATCAAACCTATGAACTAAAACGCAATGTGTGTGCTAGTAACCCAATTGACTCAATATTCATTAATTCATGTTTTACCTAAAAGTTCAACAGACCAGTGTTAAACTAGTTATTTGTGACTGTTTTATCATGTCAAATTGTTTATATGTGCAAGTGTTACCTTGACTTCCTGTTTTAAGCATGTGGCCTTTTATTTTGAAGGGTAACAGAACTCAGCATTTTGGCACAAAAGGTAACTTCACACGACACTGCCGAAAACTAAAAGTAAAACTAGACGGCAAGAAAAAGAGTAATGGATGGAACCAAATGCTCTCTAAAACGTTTATGTGAAATTTGTTCCAATTCATTGTGAGGTTGCTAGTTTGACCTTTGGTGAAATTTTAGCTCAATGTTAAGCTTCTAATGCGACTGTTTCTACTTCCTTTTCAGGATGGGAAAATTGGTTATATTTTATTTTTGCGTCAGTCATCAGCTCTTACGCTGGTTTGAAGAATAAAATAAACACTAAAACCCATCAGTGCAAGACTGCAACCCACCATTTAACTTGTTAGCTGCCTCAATGTTGGCATAGACGTATTTTATTGTTTCACACTCACCCAATTGATTTTTGACTGAAGTTCCGCGCGGTATAGGCTGAGGCTGGGAGCGGGAGGGAGCGTGTCAAACTTCTACACATCATGAAAGCCTCCTTTGCACGATAGAATCTTATTCCAGGTGTTGCACTGAGGCGACTTGTCATTTATTTTAACAAAGTTAAAAAACACTTTTGTTCAACGCCGCCATTGGGCAGAACCACGTCTTCGTGCCCGTTCTTCTACGTTGGTTTTCGCCACTTTCTTCTTTGGGGTTGGCGGACTGTAGGCATCGAAACCTGGAACCGAAATTTTTAAGTTTGAACGATTCCGGGAGAACCGGCATGTAACTCCCGGTTCCAATCGGTTCTCGATTCTCGATGCCCAGCCCTACCCCTCACTGAGTATAAAGGCAAAACATTGTCAAGATACTTTTGGACCGAAATGCATTAGTAGAGTATTGACTTCTTTAGTTGATTCATTAGCATACCTTTGTAGAGAAGCCCACAGCTCTCTTGTACTGGGTGCAAGTGAATATTGATCGTAAACATCTTTGGTGAAGAAAGGAGCATCAGGGACAGGAGGGTCCTCCCTTGAAGGAATTTGCATTACAACTTAGTGTATTTTATATGTTGACATTTTATACATTTCTGTTCAGTTAATGCTAAATTAACAATTGCAATCAGATGAAGTACTGATGTGAGCTAGTTTACACTGTAAGTTGTTTTTTGTTGTTGTTGTAATTGAAGTCTGTACAAGCAGAGGTTGACATGCCATGAATATTAGGAACTACAAATCGACTATCATCATCCTACTCGTTCCGCAGTAACCTAATTTGAAGAATACATCGTCATGTGGTACAAGAAGACATGCTCATTTACCGATGTACTGACTGATACTAGGTATACTCAATAAGATTTACCCGAGTAATTTTTGGATAAATTGTAACTGTCAGCGTAGTTTTAATGTAGCATCCTTTTTCCCCTCCTTTTTTTCGTATTATACTCATTGGTGTCCCTCAAGGGGAAATTCAACCGATGTATACTTTGTGTTGCGCACCACACACATAACCACATCCCACACACAAGGAGAGGTCCAGAGTGAAAGAGGTGCGCAAAAGAGTACTGCACCACTTGAGCTGGGATGGTGAGGACGATGCCACAAGCGCATCTCGCCAACAACCAGTTGCAATTTTATTTTTACATTTTTGTCTATAGTGCGACTCGGATCTGTGTCTTCCTACTCCAAAGCCCAAGTCCTTACATTCGGAAGTACTGCCAAATGGGTGAAACCTGTCTGTGAAAGTTCAATATAATACAATCATATATATATATATTATATGATTAATAAAGTTTGCCTGGTGAATCTATTTTACATTTTTGTTTATTGTGCGAATCAGATCTGTGTCTTCCTACTCCAAAGTGTACTGCCAAATGGGTGACATCAGTCTGTGAAAGTTCAATACAATAAAATCATATATATATTATATGATTCATAAAGTCTGCCTGGTGAATCTATTGTGCTGTTTCACATGTGCAAACAAAGTTAATTTAAGTCAATTTATTGGGACCGAATTTTGTTTATGTAATTTTTTTTTTCAAATATATATATATTTTTTTAAGTGATATTGTTGGGCAATGTTTGAATTGCCATTTTCCTATTTAATATTTTTTTTCTCTAAACGACATTCAAGCGCTGTTTAAAAAAACTGATAAATCAACTATCAATAACCCAGTACTTGAATATTTTTTTTTCTTTGAATACTTACTTACTCAAGTAAATATTTGGAGGAGTACTTTTTACTTGAGTCATACTTGCTAGTAAAAGGAATTTTACTCCAATTTATTGGGACTCTACCCATCTTTGATGTACGTTTTGCTAACGTAACAGCGTCATCGATTCCTAATTGTTGTCAAATCTACACATTTACCACCAACTAAACACTATTGTATATTCATTTTCTGTACGCGACAATGCCAGCAAATTTACATCCCAATTAACTTGTAATATATACTGTACTGCATTAATTCACTACAGCGTACAGTACAGCTACGAGCTTCTTCGCTAACATGCACCGTTTCGACCTCAAATATGCTGACAACCATAACAACAACTTGTCTCCTTTCTGTCTGCGAAATGACTTCAATATTTACTCACCACAGCAGGTCCATTACTGTCAGTGGTCGGCAGGTCGGAAAAGCACATGAAGAGCCAGTTAGCCGATTAGCAAACAAGCCGGGTGGTTTTCTTCTACTACAGAAATGATGTCAACTTTTGTCACTCTCTACACAGTGCTGCCCTCCTTCGGATCCTGACAAAATTGGCCGTTCTTCGGTGGCCAATTGATATGTACTTTATTCATGTATTGGAGTGTTTCCCAAACTTTACTGAGCTCTTACATCAGAGAAATCTCACAGCACATCCCCAAACAAAAATGTCACAGAAAGTATATGCACTGAAATAATGAGGTTCTTGTCTCAATTTATTATAATATATAATTTCCTCTTTGTGACATCTGGGCCTTTTTAGTTGAACACTAAGCCATTATTCTGTTGCATGAATGGTAACAGGTGGATACACAGGTTAATTGTACCTTCTGCTATCTAGTGGAGGAACATGTAATTGCTGTGCCTGTCACTATATGTTGCTGGCATAGATAAATGAACAGAGATACACTTCTTCCGTGGCTGTGCAGCAAGAAAAATATCATAAAACAAAAAGATGAATGCGATTCAATTGTAAGATAAAAAATGTCAGTAATTTCTTTGGGTTATTTGGTCAAAACCTGAGAACAAATCAGTACTGGTAAAAATGTCGCATCTTCAACATAGAAATGCAACTTTTCCCCCTAAATCAATTTGTAAAACAAATGGAACAACAAGACAAGAAAACAGCCAAGAAAGAAAAGCCCATTACAAGCGGTAAATTTTATTATGGGATAACAGCACATAAAGCACATCTAAAACCGATGTGTCCAATGCACTTTTAATAAAGGTAATATTAAAGGTACAGTTTCTAAGTACAATATAACAACATTCATATTAGAATGAAAAGTATTTAAAAGACAACATTAAATTTCTTATTTTTCTTTACAGCCGTATTTACAAAATGAATCAAAATACTCATTTTCATATTTAAGAATCATCAGACAAGAAGGAGCAAAACTACGTTTGTGAATTGACTACCTGCTAAAGAGAGTTCTGGCCCCGAATTCAACATCAGTAGCAAACATGTGACTTAAAAATTGGTGACAACCGCACGTTGATTTTAGCTTCCCCTCAATTTGCACTGCTCCTGCTTGGAAAAAGAAAGACTCCCCCTCTGCTTCAATCATCCTTCTCATTAGACGACCGACACGGAACACAGAACATGAAAGGAACCCAGATGTACAGATATCCAAATACTTAACGCACAATGCATTAATTTTTAAAAATCCCAGAAAACAAAAGAAGTGGACGGACTTACTTTTTCTTTTTTAAGCTATAACTTGTGTGTGAGCATTTATTTGTCACTCAAAGGTGAGAGGGATGAGTCCGTACACTGAAATCATTTAACACTGCATGACAATGTTTAACACATAAAAAAAAGAGCAACTAAATTTGTGAACGTGAGATTTGAACAAAACACATGGTCACTTCAGTATACAGTTTGTAACCATCCACCCCCCCCCCCCCCCCCACACACACACACACACAAAAAGGACAAGCTAAACCATGTATGCGCTTTTGCTACACCGAGAGGCACTCAGTGTGACACACTGTGTGTTATTGCCAGCATATTCGCATTTGCTACAGTGGAGAGGAAACATTGTCCTCGAATGGCCTTCCGTGTCCACGTTCTCCTTCCAAATGGGCAACAAAACAAAAGCAAACTGCCTGATCCCAGCACCACTTCCTTGCATTATGTGAGGATCTATGCAGACACAAGAGAGGTAAATACTTGACAAACTACAGCCTCAGAGTGTCCTTGCTGCTAAATTTAAAACTTACAATCAGACAAATAGAAATAAAACACAGCTGCATCAGTTAGAATAGTTTTTTTTCTTCCATAAAGCATCCTTAAATAGCTTGTTACTTAGCAGATACTAGCTTTTGCTCTAAGTCAGGAGGAAATAAGTGCCTTATTATCCCAAGACGAGCACACTGATACAGGTACTGGCTGGGTAACTTTAATTACTATCGCTTCCATTATCATTAGTATTTATCGAGTCCTAATATCAAGATTAATACTGTATGCAGTGAAATGAATAAACTAATAGGGTGGCCAGGCTTAGTAATCAATTATTTGTTCACAAACGTACCTAGCACCACACAAAATAAATCAGCACACCCTAATACTAACTAATCCTAAATGAGGGAAGCAAACTAGAGTTATCAATACAATAGGGTGTAGCTGATTAACACATAAATATTCTCATCGGGTAGGCCTTAGTAGCATTTTTTTCCTCTTACCTATACAGACAGAAGCTACCTTTATACACGTGATCAATAATATTAAAAATAGTGAGTGAACAGCAGAGGCTGAGAGCGAGCAATCGAGTAAGAGAATCAACTTTACAGGCGATGTCAAGTTCGTGGTTCTCCACCTGGTCAAATATCCAGATGCAACTTTTATATATATAAAAAAAAAAAAAAAAAAAAAAAAGATTACAACCCAAACATGATAAATAACAGGTGTATTTACATGCAGATGCTCAAAGACCAATATGCACAGAAACTAAAGTAAAATCCAAAATTATACACAAAGACATATATTATTGCTTGACATTCAATATGGCTAAAAATTGCTTTGCATTTTTTTCTTTAAAACTATATTCCTACTTTGAATCCTTATCAGCTGTGCTTTGGAAAATTACACTTTTTTGTTCAAATGTGATGGCCAAACTTTAAGCGTGACATAACATTTTCACAATTTAGTGGCAGGAACACTCAGTTTGTCAGTCAGTTTATAAGACATGGAACCACATTTGGTAATTTATACTCATTATAGGGAAATAAAACCACGTGATTTCTTCCAGCCATTTGATAAAAATATAAACGTTGGAATCAAATACAATAAAAGAATCATTATAATAATTTTTTTTTTGAAAAATATTAAGCAAGTAAGTCTTGTAGAGCACTACGATAATTAACATTTCAAGGAGTGTCTTACTAAAGGCTTAATGACCAAACCTTTATTGTTTTAAATCCATAATCCAGTTACATTGTTGAAGACATTATGTCACACTTTAACTGCTACCTACTGAGGATGGATTGAGCTCAGTATTTCCCAAAAAAAAAAAAAAAAAAAATATATATATATATATATCAAGACCTTCTCGTCCACATAACCCTGTTCCTTTGTAATTATTAAAGCCTTGTCTGGGTTTCCCCCTCCCCCTCCCCCCATTTATTTAATCACACTGACAACAAACACACACATAAACACACACTATTGCTTTTTACAGAGAGACAACAGAGCAGAGACACGAGGACCGTTTTACTATACACTGATTGAATAGCACACTTAGCACACATCAATCCCTCGCTTAATTAAGTGTGAATGTACAGAAAGAACGTCACTGTACAGGTTGAAAAGCTCATGCGTCTGGCGAACCCTTCCTGCAGACGCCACAACCACACAGCGATGGCGGATCTATTACTTTGAAACATTTTTGTGTCAATTCAGTCAAACCCGTAATTACACCACAAGGCCATATTGCTTGTTTTATACTGTAGGACATATTACAAAACACTCAAACACACTCTCCTTTTAGGGGGTATTTTTTTTTTTTTTTTAACGTAACATCAAGCAAGATTCCTGCAGTTTAAGGAAATAGAATAAATAATATCAGGAAAATTCCACCTTTTCACTCGTGTGTGTGTGTGTGTGAGTGTCTATAGCTGTCTCCTCCCTGAGCGTACACACCTCATCCTCTCGGCCGGGCCTCTCCTTCTTGGATTGTCTAAAACTTTTCCAGACTGGAAAGTTTGTTCTGCTGGGAGACTGAGGTTTTACTCGTGGTACAGGGCTTGTGCATCAGAGCAGATATTATTACTTAGGTACAGCATAAATACTACAACCCAAACAGATTTAGTATTGCATAAGAATATTTGGTTTTGCTAACAAAGAATGACCCTGATGACACCTTCATCCAAAACAGATTTAGATTTTTTTTTCTGAGTGCAGATAAAACTGTGATTTTTCTTCTTTTGGGGGGGGGGGGGGGGGGGGGGGGGGATGGCTTTGTAACAGTGATATTTACTTTTGCGTGTGTGTTGTATTAGCTTAACCTCAGGGGTGCAGTGGTCTATGTGTGACCCCCCGCGAGAACTCAAGTGATGTATATTCATATGTTAATTTCAACCATTCGCGGTGGAGCATCCCTGAACACAAAAAATAATGCAACAATCAAACCGAAAAAAAAAAGAGCAAAAAAATAACTCTTCCCTGAGGGGTGACACAGCACAAGGCATAACAACACCTTGCACACATTGCACGGCAGAGGAATGATGGTGTGTAAGCAGCAAAGAAAAACTGGATTCAATGTCATGGTTGGTGACAGTGTTGGCATGCTTCTAAAGGGATATCTTTTTAGACTTTTTCATTTACTTTTTCAGTTTTTTTTCTTCCATGTTGCCTTTAAAAATAAAGTTCTTCCGAGAAGTCGCTACTGAATTTGCTGGAATGTCTTAGGAGTCCATTCTGCATATTAGAACAGAAAGCAGACTACTGTTTGGCACATTCAGGTTTTTTTCCCTTCTGTTTGTTCTATCACTTTACGACCACACCAACAAGAAAGACACACTCGACAAATACAGAAGCACAACAACAAAGCATTCTGAAAATAGCACTTGTCCTACCGTTTTATGCATCTCTTCCCTAATTGTACAAACAACTGCTAGTCTAATTATTGCAGGAATATAGTTAAGTGCTATCTGACATCTTTTCCCCTCTCCCTCCTTTCCTCTTTGAGTTCATTAACCAAAAAAACATGTTACAAAAATAGAAGCTTTAGGACCAGACAAGGCTTTGAATATTCACTTTCCCTTCACTGTTTTGTCTGTGTTGCTGGCTTGAGAAAGCAGATAAAGCCAATTCAGAAATGGCAATACAAACATTTACACAATGTTTCTTTTTATGTCACTTGGCAGTTATGTTGGTTCCTGTATCTCTACCTTCCACTGGATGGAACAATTGGATTCTAGTCAGGGATCACTTGGCTTGGTTTGCAAATAAATACCCACTGGACACAACATTAGGTGCACCTGCTAAAGGAGAAGTTGCCAAAAGCTAGAAACTAGAAATGTAAAATCCCAGAGGACTATAATGTATGCCATGGGAAAGTCCTAAATGATGGCCAAAGTAGGAGTTAATGTGAAATGTATTTGTTGAACAGGTTATCCTTTGACTTGATATGACGCAAAGTTGCAAAAGATGATAAAAAATTGCAATATTATATATTGGGCAATTTTGAGGAAAAGCAATAATTTGCAGGATTGAAAAGGATAATCGCTATAACGTTCTAATTACCCCTTATTTCCCGTGTATAATGCTCACCCCCCTATATATATATATATATATATATATATATATATATATATATATATATATATATATACACACACACACAAATATTAGGCCTCTTCCCAGACCTGTTATTGATGTAAAAAATCCATAACATTCAATATATTTGGAATTTCATTCTGATATTTTCAGAACATAAGTAGAGATGTCATGCATTTTAGTGACAAATGGGTGGAGTTTTGTGACATTAAACTACGCTCAGCTGTTTCTGTAGTGAGCGCATATGAAGAGGAAATCTTTTAACGTCCATAAAATAAAAAACTAAAAAAATGAGGGATATTTCTAGATGGGGAAGGGGCCATAATTAATTTTGGTTGCAGTTCTGTAATATGAAGCAATGTTAAGCTTTTGCATAGCCTGTAATGACATAGGATCAAAACAACAACAACAAAATTACTTCAGCGCATGCACACAATGTAGAAAATGTCTTTGAAAAAACTAATAAGGATAATACTTCATGTTTTGAACATATGGATAGCAGCAAATCGACGTTGCGCATTATACATTGGTAGAAGGGTTTTCCTGATATTGGGGTACAATTTTGGGGGTGCACGTTATACTCAAAAGCATATTACACAGAAATTACGATATGTACATTTAGAACAATTGATATGCCTATATTGGGAAAGGGTGTGAATATTTAGGACAGGGGTCACCAACATGGTTCCCTCGGAGACCAGGTAGCCCCCAGGGACCACATGAGGCTTGTTCTAAAAAGAAAAACAGCTAACCAGTGATGGGAAACTGATTGCCTTGGAGTATTGTTACATAAATGATCAATGCAAAATGTAAAAACAGAGATTTATGGATATTAAGTGTTGCCTGTTGATATTTATATTTATGTACCTTGTTAAATAATTATTGTGAGAAATCAATAACATGATCGGTATCTTAACATACATCCATCCATCCATTGTTTGAACCGCTTCTCCTCACTAGGGTTGCGGATGTGCTGGAGCCTATCCCAGCGATCATCGGGCAGGAGGCGGGGTACACCCTGAACTGGTTGCCAGCCAATCGCAGGGCACATACAAACAAACAACCATTCGCACTCACATTCACGGCTACGGGCAATTTAGAGTCGTCAATTAATGCATGTTTTTGGGATGTGGGAGGAAACCGGAGTGCCCGGAGAAAACTATCTTAACATATACGATTATTATTTAATATTGATAACACAATGATAGGTAATTTAAGCAAAAGTGTTAATTCAAGAGGTGTGCAGGAAATTGATAGAAACTTCATATTCATCAGTGCGCAAAATGGAGCTCTCAGTTTCAAAAAGGTGAGGGACTCCTGATTAAGGGCATGGAACATTTTGTCAAAGGTGACTTGTGAGAGTGTTATTCATCAACTATAACTCATCAGATAAAAAAAAAAATCACTTTAACTCACTAACTTGGCCAGACTATGAATAAGTGTGGGTATGATCGTATTCTGTATATTCTATAAAAGCTGATGTTCAAATGACGTTAAAAGTGAGCCAAAATATAATTTATAGAAATGCTCAGTTTTGATAGACCCTGGCACAGTGTAATCAATTTTAAAATATGCTAATAATTGTGATTCTAATTTGCAGTGGTGTAGAATGATAGACTGATACTTTAGTAATGTGGAGGGAAATCCCACAATTTCCAGAAAACTGCATTGCAATAAGATATCAGGTGTTTCTAATATTTTGGCCACCTTACTGAAACACGTGAGAGGCAAACTATTAGAAACAGCTCACAGTATGATTTCTCCACAAAACTGCAACTAGAATAATAAACATTGTCATGACAGTATTAATCAAAACTGAGCATTATTATCATCTCATTGTGCAGCGTGCTCATGACAGTTTTTTTTTGTGCTCATCATTTAGTATGGCCGTATGTATCTTACAGATACTGTAAATGATCTGAAAAGGTCGTTTTTCAAGTGACAGGCTGGAATGTCTCTCATCTGCCTTCTCATCGCCAACAAAGCAGCAACGCCGACCCGCCCTCCAGACATGACCATCTCCAGCTCCCAGGACTAGCCTCTGTGGCCGTGGTTCAACTTGTATTTCTTCTTGTGCACATGCAACACATCACTAGGTAAATATACAAGTCTTAAATTAAACAAAGGTGTAAAGAAAAGTGCCTTATCAATTGCACAATTAAGAATCGTCTAACTACGAATATCATACATGTTATTTAAAATAGATTCTATAAACATTACTTTTTTTCTGTATAGTAAGTACTTATGACCATATACCCTGTAGTACATTATAAAACAGGTGGAATGGACCCTTTTCATTGTGTTGGTGCCCCGTGCTTCTCTGGGGCACCCGTCCAGAGAAGGATTAATAGCAGATGGCCTTACATGATTTCACTATGCAACAATGGTGGATGGAGGTTTTTGACAGCTAAAATCATTTCAGTAGAATTACCAGAATTCTAAGTTTCCTTTTTTGTTTGTTTGTTTTTTAACTCTTTAAACGATTGTCCATAGAGAGGTGCCGATTGCATCACCATGCCGACAGAGCCTCCCTCCAAGTTGCTGTGAGTTTGCGTCCCAAGCAATGTATCCAGAAGATTTCGACAGAATACGAGAAAGAAAAGAAAAAAGCAGAACGTGACCAAAATGTGCGCATTTCACATTTGAATGTGTGCAACTGATCTGAAAAAAGGGAATTATTGCAGTTTTCTCAAAAATAACAAATGTTTCAGTGCCGAATGAAAGATTTGAACACCAAAACCAATGATTCATACAATTTAAAGCCAGATGCATCAAAACATCGTTAAAGTAAATCCTGCCGAATGAACACATGATTGACATCCATCGTCACAGAAATGCGCAAAAGATGGTCAAGTTCAACTGGGCAGAAATTGTTTGTCTTCGTGTTGGACGGGGTGTTGGCTCCCCCAAGTCTTCCAAAGAGAACCACTGAAGTAAACCTTGAGAATCAACTCCATCAGCCCTACGCTTCGATGAAAAAGAAGATGTTGAGCAGCGTGCCATCTTGTCCACTCTGGTTTGTGCAGGGCACCAAAATAAAGTGTCTCAGATTCCTCCTCCACATTCCCCTACGGTGGGCGCTCTGGCACCTGGCAGGGACGCTACCCGTCAACGGGCATGGACTGCTCAAAGTCTGATCCGAACAGCTCCTTATATAAGGGGGGGAAGTGGGCACGCACAATGTCTGGATATATTGCTTTGAAAGCCGTAAGCTTTTCTGTATGCCTACTGCACAGCGCCCGCAGTGTCGACACTTTGCATATCAACTGTGGAGACAGACAGAGCAGAGACAAGCTGTTTAGATTCACAGCAAGACCAGGAGGACCTCGAGCAACGGTGCTGGAACACATTTCTCCCCTCCCTTACCGTGTTTGGACTCCCGCATGGGGGCAAACTTGACGTGTAAATATTGAGACAAGCGCTGAGGCGTGAGGAAAGTTGACACTACGATTGATAAGGCACTACTTCTGTTTCAATAAAAATGCATTTTGTGTGCCATCATGAAAAATTCCCCAGAGCGTTGGAATAACACTTTATCGGGCGAGGTAACACATTTGGCAACTTAAGTGATGTTCCAAATAGAGCACGTGGGCCCCGTTATGAGGTAGGAGAGCCAATAAAAACGAGAAATGCATGGTCGTAGACCAGTGATTCCCAACCATTGAGCAATTGTCCAGTTTCACTAAGTTAATTGGTCTGAAAAGTATGTATTTACTACAAATAATAGATCTTTAATTCTTCTTTAATGTGTCTACCTATGCCAGCGACATATAATGACACACAGAACTATTAAAGGCTCTTCCACTAGTTGGCAGAAGGTACAATTAACTTGACATTTTTGTTTGTTGGTGCATTGTCAGATTTCAATGTAAAATATCTGTCTTGGCTCAATAAAGTTTGGGAAGCACCAGGTAATGTGGGCATCATACAACTGTATACAGTATGTGCTCAACAAAAAACAATTAGTTTCCATTCCACCTATGCTGAGATCTCAACA
The DNA here is from genome assembly GCF_024500275.1 of Phycodurus eques. NCBI lineage: Eukaryota > Metazoa > Chordata > Actinopteri > Syngnathiformes > Syngnathidae > Phycodurus > Phycodurus eques. Next base: position 22,332,767 of record NC_084529.1, read on the forward strand.
ACTGTTACAAGTACACAAAAGTGGGATCTGTAATCGGCGCACAAAAAAATGGATTGTGTTCTGGTGGTGGAGAGACAACAAAACTGTATATGTACCGTATATACATATATAAATAAATAATCATATTTTTAATACATCACCGACAAGCATTGCAAAGTACGCAAATAATTGTACAGATTCTAAATCTTGAATTTCCCGGTATATTAATAAGTGCCTAAAGTGTTAAGTATGAGGTACTTAGAGTTCCCAAACAATGGCAAAACCTGGTCTCATGAGCAGTTAGTAGGATATACAGTATGACAAAAAGTCTTGCACTGTAATTTATAGAGCAGTCAATAGTTTATGGTTGATGAGTTGATATTCTTGGTAACAATGCTTAATTTTCATCAACACATCTCCATAATACGAATAGGTGTTCTTAACATATTGATTAAGTTATTCATTACAGGGGCAAATACAACTTTGTTCGAAAGAAAAATAACAACAATCTACAACCACATGAATACAAATACTGTTAAAATAATACCTCTGTGTGAGTCTTTGTCAAGCAAAAGTGAGCTCACTGTTTTGCAAAGGCATAACTTTTTAAACGACTCTTTTATTGGCTCTCATTAGATTGTACAAGTGTGCCTAAATTTTTGGCTGGTTTGTGTATAATGCTTAACATTTTCTATGATATCCTTCCCCCTGCTCAAGGCACTCTCAGTGGAAAAAATTGGTGTACATAATGGGCATAATGTCTTAAGTCAGTACCTTTGTAAGAATGCCGTCCTCTCGGTGGTTCTTCTGCAGGACGTGCTGGAGAGCCAACTGAATCTTCTGCTGAAGTTTCTCCACTTTCACCTTCTCCTGGAGCCAAGATCGGTCTGTGAGGTAAAGTGATCACACCATTAGTCAGCAATCTCCAATCAGTTATAAGAAAAGTACATTCAGGGTACTAATTTTAGGTATTGATTGATAAAGAAACAGGCGGGTGGTACATTTGTTCCTTGTCACCGCAAAATCGGGGTTGGGTGTCTTTTCTCTTTTTGCACTGTGACTGACACCTACCAGCAGACATCAACACAAAGGCAGAGAACAGGGCGATCTCATCCTCAGACAGGTGCATCGAACACAAGTTTTTCCCAAACTCGAAGACGGAGCTGATCAAGTCGTCACAGCCTGCCACAGCAAAGGACATAGCGAGAGAGCTTAGGATGAGGGAGACCAAAGAACAACATTCACTCTTGATCTTTATTGGGAGGGAGGCACACAGGGAGGGGAGAGGAAGGGGAAGAGGAGGAAAAAATAAAGAATAACAGAGCTGCACGCTGACAGCACATGGGAACGTCTTAAGCAGAACAGGCACTGCTTTTACTGAGTTTTGGCAGTTGGGTGGTATTATGCAAGGCAAAATTAGGTCACTATCAAGGTGTTTAGTTGAATCAATTACCAGGCATAGAAGGCGAATGCCGATGCAACTCGGGAGGCCTATCACTCCTGTCGGCCTCCTCCAGAAGTGACCGATGGGAGATTGTGAGTGCATGCATAACGTATCAGCATCACAGTGGATGGGAAATTCATGAACACATTCACTGCCGGTCGTTTTCAAAGTAGAGTTCCCCATATTGCCAGCAGTTCTACAGCATTTTGACTGATTTTTCAAGACCCAAAGAATATTGTGTTCTGTGACAATATATGCACCCAACCCACCAAAAGAAAGATTAGACTCTTTTCTTTCCTCAGAATTTTTTTTCCGTTTGTTTCTAGCTTTTTCAGTTCTTTAGTAATCAGCAGTTTCTCCAAAAACACTGGTTTCTAACCAAACAGAAACATGTCAAGCACAAAAATGGCTTTGACATTAATATTTTTTGCTTTCATGATACGTCATACTAACTAAACAAGACTTTTGATGGCAAAATAATAATTCATATTGGGGCGGCAACTAATGAGTTTTAAAATTATCGATTCATCTGCTGATTATGTTTTTGCTAAATCGATGAATCAGGAAAAAAAACCTTACAATTTCCATCTATTCAAAAAAACAGAACACTACACCAAATTGACAGTGCAGAAAATGCACAAACATAAAGTGAATATGAGTCAGTTACCGATTTAGTCCGTAACACGCCAGAAAATAGGCGAAAATGTTGATAGTTATTTTCCAAAGTAAAAAAAAGACATTTCCAAATGTCTTATTTTGATGAAACACAAAGTTAATCAGTCTGCTTTATTATTATAACGAGTATAATTATTAATATTTACTGTTGAGAGGCTGAAATTCTGAGCATCTGTACAATTGTAAGTTAAACAAGGTGTCTAAATGATTAATTTGATAATTGATTACTTGTAGATTAATCCTTGCACCTCTAATTCATATACAGCTGTACAAATAAGAAATGTGATGTGAGTGATGTTGACACACCGCATATCTTGAGTTGATCAACAGCGGCCTTTTTACATGGCATTCACTCCATGAACTACGCCATCTTTTCTACTAACTAGCGAAACATATACCTCTGTTTATACCATACATATACAAACTCTGTACGAGTTTGAGACGCTTCAAGTTGTCTGACTTCCATATTGGCATTTCCCTCATAATCGACATGAGAAGCTGAGATACACCCGCTAATCTTTATCTTCCAGTCAAAAGCTGTGCTGATCTCAAATCAAAAGCGATGCACTGCAGCCATCTACAGGGATCTGTTAATCATTACAGTGGTTTACAAATCTGAATCACACAGATAAGTTGGGCTGTCAGTGGCAGTAAAGGGTTGGATTCCAGTTGACGAATATAAACGTCCATGGCACTGAATGAGCGAGGCAATTAATTGCAAACTCTCAATTGTAAATGTGAATGCGAGCATGAATGGTTTTTGCTGTGCGCTTGGTAGGTGATATGTTAGCCTGTCTGTTCCTCAAAAGTCACTTAGATAGACTCCAGCTCGATACAGAAATATATAGAAAACGTATGGCTTGATGGATATATACTGTACACAGTACGAGCAGAGTGTGTCAGGTAACTTACACTAACTACATCAAGAAGGGTAAATTCAACATATCTCCAACCACTACGGGACACATTTGCATATTTTTCACCTTGAAAAAAATGGAAGTGGAGGAAAATCCTTGGTGGGGGGCTCAGTGATGTCATGACAGCTAAACAAAAATGCTATTTGAGCTATCTGAGATTCTTTATGTCAGCCTATCAGTGATGGTTTTGATAGCTTTCTCCCAAAAGGTGCTCTGTCTGGCTGTATTTATTCCACAGTTACAGGAGTCAGATGCAACCATGCCTCGCTATCATCTCGCTCCTGGCATAAATGAGCGCCGCAGAGACGGGCGATGCCAGGTAAAGCAGGGATGAACGCCCAGTGTTTGCTTCAAGGCCTTCAGTATTTTGTGGAGCAGATTAAGAGATTCTAATTTTGGCTGGTACATCAAGGGAAAAAGAGTGAGGCACATACACCCACACACACGCACACAAAAGGTAACACAAAAACACATGCACACTAGCGTAAAGTGTCCACTTACCTAATGACTTGAACACATCTGGCCCGGCGTACTTTCCGTCAAAATAGACTGTGTTGTTTTGCGAGTCAAAGGCACGACACATTCTGACAAACACAACTTCCAAAGAGCCTGTGGAGACAGACGGCAACAACATGCTGAATCGCTGTTGTTCCTCCCCCTCATCCCCACTCTTAACAGTAAGACATCAGTCAGGAAGCAAAACACGTGGTTATGCTTTGTGCCGTTCTTTTAACAATATGAGCAACAGAAACACTTTGAAAAAAAGAAATACAGAAGCCAGCTGTCAGTAGGGTGGGGGGGGGGCATCTCCACGTTGTATGATAACATAAGGCTAGTCATCCATAATGACAAGCCAGATAACAATTGTGCTTCATTTAGTGGCGATAGCGCTTATTCATTCAACCTTTATTGAACAAGATAGTGGGGAATTATTCTATCCACCCTGTAATTTGTAGCTCTCCAAGGGAGGGGATAACAGGACCATGGAAATGCAACAGCAACCATTACTGCTACTGTGTGACTTATTCTATTATTAATACTGACAGAGGATGAGAAGTACCTGCCACACACTGTACATTCACCAGCCCCATGTTTTGGTACACATACAGTCTTTTAATGACATACTGTAAAATAAGAACTAAACAAAAAATTCTGCCTTTATAAGAATGTCATTTTCTATCTCATGTGACAAAATAAGGTAACAAAAAATATTAGAAACAGCTCTCAGAATGATGCAGTGCAGTTACCACTACAAACACAAATACTGTATTACACATGTTAGGAGTATGGAAATGGCTGGATGGATGAATGTTTTTACATATTCTTGAATTAACATTTTTAATGTGATAGTGTAGTTCAAAACACTTGTATCACAAATCATCCTTTCCCATCGAAAAGAATGGAAATGCTATTATTCCTCTCCAGTTCCACAATGCGCTCCTTTTGGTGTGTGTGCCTTGGCCACCCGGGGGCAATTTAATACAGACATATATACACACACAACTGACTCCATAAGCTGCAGTAATATTTCTTATTATTATATTATCTTTTTTTTTTTAGGATAAAGAATACATGCCTGAGAGTATTGTTATTTTGTCTTTCTAAATGTATTTCTGCACCGTTTGTGTTTAATTGCATCAAAAATATCGATGCTATTTGTTAGCCTGTTTATGGCATTTTGCATTGTGTGGTAGTATTAAGCGAGCTGAATTTCCTAAGGCAAAGTTATGTGGTTGTTTCAAATACACAAAGAGTAGTTCTGTTTGTTTTATTTTTCATTTGACAGCAAACCTTAAGTGGGAGTGAAATTAATAGCTTGAAGCCTCTTTTTTAAAGCATTGTTCACAAATAAATTTAATAAATCAAGGTACTAGTGTATATCATGTGTTTTGTTTTTGGGACTGCATGCAGCGTATGACCTGAACCCATGCAATAATGCAGCCTTGGGTGCTGATCCTAAATAGGATTGTTTGACCTAATGTTTTCATTACAGTTTGTTTATTGGTTATCAAGCTATGAAACAAAGAGCAAAAACACATTACATTTCCATTGTACTTAATGTTGTGGCCTGTCAACAAATACAAGTGTTGCCTGTCAGAGAATGTGTGCGGTTCAGAATTTGTGTGCATGAATGTTGGAGTTACAGGAGCAAAACCTTGAAAAGGCGGTGGTTGGTAAAAAGGGGAGCGGTGTTATCTGACATTGTAGACATTCATCTTGTGATGTGTCCGTGCACAGGAAAGTCGCAAGACACACTGCATGCACACATGAAGAAGAAGTCTTTATGCAGTCAGGTCAGCCCTTGTGACAATATCAGTATTTTGCATGTATGTGTGTGTGTGTGTGTGTGTGTGTGTGTGTGTGTGTGTGTGTGTGTGTGTGTGTGTGTGTGCGTGTTGATAGACTGTCATACCTGCTTTGAGCAGCACTATCTGATCATTCTGACACAGCTCCATGAAGCCATCGATGCGCTTGGCGAACTCCACCACATACTGAATGGCCTCTGTTATTTTGATAGCACACAGCTGCCACATGACTTCCCGTGGCTGAGAACAGAACAACATGGAAATGGAGTGAGTTATCGCTTTAAAACAACACATTTAATTCGCGCAGTGCTCGAGAGGAGGCTGTGTGGTCAAGCTACCTTGCTCTGGTAGCTCTCCACCTCCTCCTGCAGGAAGGCTTGCCAGGTCATCTGCTGAAGTTCTTCTCTCAGGTACTGACATGTCTCCATGTGTGATTTGGAGATATTTTGGGCCAAGTGCTCTGAAACACAGTCAAGATGTAAAAGTGAAGACATCGGTGATGAGACCTGCCACTGGAAAAGATGATTTATTTACAGAGTTTTCAGTAAGGAAGGGAGGAAGATATGCGGAGGCTTTTCTCTCGCTCTTTTTTCTTACTGGGGAAAAAAGCTTGTTGACATTTCCTTTTACTGCCTCCAGGAAAGCTCATAGCTTTAGAGTGAGGCAAAGCCAATCTAGTTATGACACAAATGCATGGAGGAGGGGAGGGTGCACCGTGTTACTCACTCAAACAAAGGTCACATTTGCTCTGAGAGAAGTATTGAGCATAAGAATTTAAATGGTTTTGGAAACACATCTGTTAAAAGGAGTTCCGAGGCACAGGGGAGCCTAAAAAAATGATTTCCCCAGACGCCTGCCCTGCTGGATCCTGATTGGCCCTAATTAATGGAAACTAATTACAAAAAGAGGCTCTTTTAATGAGTGTTGGAGATGAGTCTCCAACCTCCTGCTATTTTAAGCAACCTTTCGCATCGTTTGCCCCACGGTTGAGTTGTACCCCTCCCTGCCCCCCTCCACCCTCCATTGTTCTGTCTCTCCTCTCGTCGACCCCCACCCACAGTCTCTGTGACGCGTCTCACCTAGTTCTGCCATGGACACGGTAGGGGAGGTTTCTCCGTTGGTGAAGGAGCAATAAGGGAAGAAGCCAGAGCCGGGGGCAAAGTCGCAGATGGGTTCGGGCTTGATGCCGTTGATGTCCAGGCCAGACTGGTCCGGGGAGGGCTGGATATCCAGGTAGAAGCTGCTGACGGCCGAGTCCGGTTTGGTGCCGTCGGGGGTGTGGCCGTCCATGTAGCCGCTGAGGTCGTCGTGGAGCTCCGTGAGGCCGTTGGCCGAGAGGCCGTAGCTGGGCGTGAGAGGCTCCGCCTCCCCGGGCTGCTGTTGGTGGTCGCGCTGCTGCTGCTGGAGCCGATGCTTCTGGACCTCAGCGTAGAGGCTGTCTCGCTGCTTCTTGGACATGCGGCCAAACTTCACCGCTGTAAGACAACATGAGCCATTGTTACGTAAATCATCACAGATGACGAAATGTGTGTTGGGTGATTAAGACACGGGCAGAAATGCACTTATGACCTCAACGTTTGGGACACCTGGACAATCTAATGAACTACGGAGAGCTGTTTCTGTATGTTAGCGCATTGATAAACTGAGAGGGTGGAAATATTAGAAACACCTACCAGTATGATGCAAAGTAAAGTAAAATAGTAACGATGACTATAATGAGTTGTGTCGAACTGCAATGCATTATAGTGAGAGGTTTTTACATAACAATGGCCAAACATCACTGTAGGAGGCAGTGGAGTTTAACATGACTTATAATTTATCCATCCATTTTTAATACTACACTGTAATGTCCTCATAAGGGTCGTGTGTGTGCTGAAGCATTGTCTTGCATTCTACTTAAATATCTTTCTATAGCTTGAAGACCCTGTAAAGTGAATTCAGAGATTGATTTCTAAATACAATATACATATTTGAAGATAATCGCTGAAAACGTGCAAAGACATAGTTCTCAATTGTAAAAGAAAAGCAGTAAGTAGTATTACAGACACTTCTAAACACAAATAGATTCATTTTTATATCTTGTTCAATAAACTCTGAATATTTTTTTTTTGTTCTAATGTGGCTTTCTCTCTTATCCAGTTAATATTCATGACACTGACGTGCGAGAAATGCCTCAGAGAACAAATCACATTATGTCACACTCTTGGCTGAACTCTTTCTCCTTTGAAGAAAAAATAAATCTTGTGTCTATGCTGCAGATAACATCACTTTTAAGACAGATGAGCACAGTGGTGCAAGAGACTTTTTTTTGGGTTGAAGCTCCAGGGTCTTGGAACTATGTCAGCTGGTCATTGTGTGTGTGCGTGTGTGTGTGTGTGTGTGTGGAAAGTCAAGAGAGGAATGCAGGCAGATGGGCTTGTATGTGTTGAATGAAGGCAAGAGTCACCTTCATTTGTCCTGACTGTATGTGTGTGTATGTGTGTTTGTGTGTGTGTTTCAGCAAAGGAGCTCATAAGTGTTAATGCACTTAGTTTACGGCATTCATAAATATGCATTCATGTGCAAGTCTAGACTGTGTACACATTGGATGACAACATAAAATCCTGATAACATGCTGCATGATAGTAAGACCCAGTCCAGTCTGAACCTATTTGCCAGCCTGACCTACTCTAACCACAAGGGTCTGACGCAGCACGTCTCGACTTGCCCACCTTGGTCCAACCAAGTGAAGGACAAACCCAACCCCAGTCTGATGACCCAGTCTATAGCAGGCCATTCGGAACATCCTTCTGCTGACCACTTTTACCAAATTTCCAATGTAAGGAACTCTACTAATAAAATGGTAGTATAGGAAATTGAGAAAACCATGTGGCGTTGAATTCATCAGCTGGAACAAGACACGACAACGAGGGTCGTTTATTGCGATGTGGTGAGACCAAATCATTTCAACCGAAGAGCGAACAGTAGTTGTTTATATCACTGCTATAATATCGGCTCTGAATACTTGGAAACACGCCTGTCCAGGCACTCGAAATAAAAGCTCATAGCACCTGGTTTTGCCTATGGAAAAGTGACAATTGCAAGTAGAGCCGTTGCAAGGCGATTAAGTACCTACCATGCATTTGAAACGGGATCAAAAACCCTTCACCAATGGTAGGAAGTAATGAAGTACAAATACTGACTCTCTGACGACTTTTTACTTTCACTCCGCACATTTGAACACAGATATCTTTACTTTCGACCCGGTACTGTGTCAAAGTAGGCTGATTACATTTTTCAACCTCCATGGACGATGACGTGACGACGTAAAAAAAGATGTAAAGAGAGAGACGTAAAGTCAACTGTGGTAGAGATCTTGTTTGATTGAGATCAAGTGGATTTATAAGTCAGAAAAAATAGGAGGAGGAACCTGAACTAGGGAGAATTAATGACGACGACGCAATAGATTTGGAGAAGCAAGATATTCCCCATTTATGGTCTTATTAAGCGTTGCCTTTGATGATGTTAGCGTTACATCCTTTTCAAGCTTGACCCGTGAAGTACTCACCGTCTCGTGACATGCCGACCGCCAGGCACTTCTGCAGCCGGCAGTGCTGGCAGCGGTTGCGGCTGGTGCGGTCGATCAGGCAGTTCTTCTGACGGGGGCAGGAGTAGGCCGCATTGCTCTGCTGACTCCTCCTGAAGAAGCCCTGCGTAGGAGAGGAGCATCATTGGCTCAACGCACTGCTGTTTGAGGACTGCAAGCATGGACTATTGCAAAATCAGTGATTAAAGGAATGTGATAGAATATACGATCATAATACGGGGTATAGTGTAATTACATCTAGAATCTGTTCTGTAGCCAAGGGGAAAAAAATGTAATACGATCCTACATAAACACAACAAATTGTGACTTTAAATTACAACTGGATTTTAGAAAGATGAACGCATATGAATGTATAACCTATTTTAAAGGATCCTCAATAAAATACAAAAATACGTTGTCATTAGGTTCGTGGGGAAGCTGGAGCCCACCTCAGCTGACTTCGGCCGAGGTACAACCTGGAATGGTTGTGAGCGCGTATTGTGTGACCATGTGTCCCCATCCTGCCTCAAAGTCTGCGCGGACCAGCTCGCTCCAGTCTTCACTCAGATCTTTAACAGATCCTTGGAAATGTGCGAAGTTCCATCCTGCTTCAAACGCTCCACCATCATTCCAGTCCCCAAGAAACCTGCAATCTCTAGTCTGAATGACTACAGGCCTGTCGCTTTGACATCTGTGGTCATGAAGTCCTTTGAACGTCTCGTGCTGGACCACCTCAAGAGTGTCACAGGTCCCCTGCTGGACCCCCTGCAGTTTGCCTACCAAGCGAACAGGTCTGCGGATGATGCAGTCAACATGGGACTGCACTTCATCCTAGAACACCTCGACAGTGCAGGGACCTACGCGAGGATCCTGTTCGTGGACTTCAGCTCAGCGTTCAACACCATCATCCCTGAACTCCTTTCAACCAAGCTTCTCCAGCTCAGCGTCTCACCTGCCATCTGCCAGTGGATTTACAGCTTTCTGACGGGCAGGACACAGCAGGTCAGGCTGGGGGAGGCCACCTCATCCACACGCAGCATCAGCACTGGGGCGCCCCAAGGTTGTGTCCTCTCTCCGCTGCTCTTCTCTCTCTACACGAACGACTGCACCTCAGCGAACCCGACTGTCAAGCTCCTGAAGTTTGCAGATGACACCACTGTCATCGGCCTCATCAAGGACGGTGACGAGTCTGCATATCGGCAGGAAGCGGAGCGGCTGGAGCTGTGGTGCGGGCGACACAACCTGGAGCTGAACACGCTCAAGACGGTAGAGATGATCGTGGACTTCAGGAGGCATCCTTCGCCACAGCTGCCCCTCACGTTGTCCAGCTGCCTTGTGTCAACCGTCGAGACCTTCAAGTTCCTGGGAATTACAATCTCTCAGGACCTGAAGTGGGCGAACAACATCAACTCCGTCCTCAAAAAGGCCCAGCAGAGGATGTACTTCCTGCGGCTTCTGAGAAAGCACGGCCTGCCACCGGAGCTGCTGAGACAGTTCTACACAGCGGTCATCGAATCGGTCCTGTGTTCTTCCATCACAGTCTGGTTTGGTGCTGCTACAAAAAAGGACAAACTCCGACTGCAACGGACAATCAAAACTGCTGAAAGGATTGTCGGTACCCCCCTACCCACCATTGAGGACTTGCACGCTGCCAGAACTAAGACAAGGGCGTGCAAAATCCTCTCGGACCGTCTGCACCCCGGTCACCAGCTCTTCCAGCTCCTTCCCTCAGGTAGGCGCTACCGATCAACGCAAACTAGAACTAGTAGACATTCCAACAGCTTCTTCCCTCTTGCGATCAACTTCTTAAACACCTAACCTATAATTCCATTACAACAAGCTGGCAATTTTTTGAGTTGAGTTCGTTGTCACATTTCTGTGGGGCCAATTATGTATTACTTGTGCACTCACTGTAGTTGTCTCGCCATGCTGCACTATTTGCATATACAGGCCACTCATGCCAGAGTAGCATCTGCTCCATTTGCACACTGATTGAGGAGTATCTGTAACATTTGCACAACCGACATTGTCCCAGATGATCGCACTACTCGTCACTTTAAACCGCATACACTCCTTGAAGTCTCAGCGTCCTTTGCACAATGGTCATTGCACCGGACTATTGCAATATTAGTCGTTCAAACTGCTCTAAGTGCTAGAGGACTCTGCATCTTTTTGCACAATTGTTTTTTGTCAATGTCTTTATGTCCCCAAAGTGTTCTGTAAATTGACTGTTTGTTGTACTAGAGCGGCTCCAACTACCGGAGACAAATTCCTTGTGTGTTTTGGACATACTTGGCAAATAAAGATGATTCTGATTCTGATTCTGATTTAGATATACTCATTATCTAAATACACTCATATCCATATACTTTGCACTCATATTGCCAGCTCTGGAAAATTGAGTCTTTGACGAATCTAACTGGGTAAAATGCTGAATAAACAATATGGTCATATTTTGCTCTACTTTTTTTCTTTATTAATTTTCAATATGTTTGTAACAATTTTTACTTGTTTGCTTTATTTTTGTTATATTTTGTATTTTATGTTCTGGATTACAAATGGAAATTAGCTTTCTGATAAATCTGGTGCAAATATCATGTTTATTGATATTGATAAATGTATCTGCACACTGTTCATAAACCAAATAAAATAAAAAATTTAAAAAAACAATGACGCATCAGCATATAATACTTTTCTTTTTTTACCTTTATCATTATCTTTGACACTTTGGCCATTACAAATAAGAGGAATTTAAAAAAGGTTTAACAATTAAAATGTAATTTAGATTTGAGCTGCATGTTGGATGAGTGGTTGGCAAATCTGCCTCACTGTTTTGAAGTTTTTCTGGGTTTGAATCTTCGGTTCCAGCCTTCCTGTGTGGGGTTTATACATTCTCCCCATGCTTGCGTGGAATCTCTCCAGCCACTCCCACATTCCCAAAACATGCAGGTTAGGTTCATTCAAGACTTAATTATAGGTGTGAATGCAAGTGTGAATGTTTGTTTGTTCATATGTGCCCTGCAATTGGCTGGCGACCGGTACAGGGTGTCAGCAGGAATAGGCTTCAGCTCACCTACTACTCTCATGAAGACAAACTTAATAGAAAATGGATGGATGGCTGTATTTTTATCGTAGTTTTTCTAATTCATCAGATGTCATCAATGTGTGAATTTACACCAAAAGTGATACTTGGAAGTATACCTACCTATCACCCAAAAGAGTAACTAAATAGTTGCACACAAAGGGATGAACCCACCCCAATAAGCTGCTTGGAGAAGGTAATAATGACACTGCTGGTATTTTTCCGGCTGTGAGACTGTAATTTCTGGCATCGGGAGAAGGGTGCCTGTCCAAGCACGAGGGTGGCATGTTTGGCCCGATGTGATAACACGGTATCTTCCTTCATTGGGATTATTATCTGGCATGTGCAGCGCATAAGCATCGCACGCCGACTGGATTCCTCATCCTTTGACTTAATGAATTGATTCCAGCACATCATTAACATGCCCCACTCTACTGCTCCATACGCATATGTCTTAATTAGCCGCTCATTGGCTGTTTAATTACAAGAAAACAGCTGACAGCTGCCAAGTTGCTTTATAATGGAAGCCATTATAGGAACAGGCTATTACTGCCAGCGACACGCAGCACTCTGTAATAATGCTATGATTTATGGTCCAAACTTTTGTACTCATACATATCATTAAAGGTCTCTCTGTTTGGACTAATTAGCAATCATTAAAGAGATATTTCAGCAGTTTATTCTTTAGTGTTTTGCTCTTGCCAGTGCCTGTGTGAGGGAAAGGAGAAGCTGACATAAACCCCTCACATACACGAATACATGCGGACACACACATGCAGACACACACGCAATTGAGCGCAAACAGCAAAGGTGCAGGCTGGTTGAGGAATGCTAATGATGTGCTCAGTGACAAGCGCATGGACAAGAATACGCTCTCAGCACAAAACTCGACCTCACTATTTGAATGGCTGGCGCATTTGAAACAGTACAAAAGATGACTTCAATGGAGGCAACACAATGTCGCAAACAGCCAACAATCCGCTCTAATTCAAAGCCCTCTCCTTTTTGATCATTTTAACTCAAGACGAACTACTGCAACTGAAGCTCAAAAAGGTGTACGTGTCCCTGCAATGGGAAGGAAAAGTGAGACTTGAATGAATTGTGCGCTTTTGCTATGTCAGCTTTAGTGCTTGACCACACTGTTTTTACGCTTCATTGTTAGTCTCACAACTTCAGCAAGCAACTTTCTTTACTTCCTGCTTTTCAAACCATTTTAGTTACACTGAAACACATGTGGCGGCACGGTGGACGACTGGTTAGAGCGTCAGCTTCACAGTTCTGAGGACCGGAGTTCAATCCCCGTGTGGAGTTTGCATGTTCTCCCCGTGCCTGCGTGGGTTTTCTCCGGGCACTCCAGTTTCCTCCCACATCCCAAAAACATGCATGAATTGGAGATTCTAAATTAACCATAGGTGTGAATGTAAGTGCGAAAGGTTGTTTGTTTGTATGTGCCATGCGATTGGCTGGCAACCGGTTCAGGGTGTATCCCGCCTCCTGCCCGATGATAGCTGGGATAGGCTCCAGCACGCCCGCGACCCTAGTGAGGAGAAGCGGCTCGGAAAATGGATGGATGGATGGATGAAACACATGTTGACGCTGAGATGAACAGTAGCTTGACACTTACCTTACAGCCTTCACATGTTATCACGCCGTAATGGATGCCTGATGATTTGTCTCCACAGATCTTGCAGGGAATTATTTCGATTTGAGCTGCACAGGAGAGAAAAGAAGAAAAGACAGAGCGAAAGAGTGAGAAAATAAATAAAATTTAAGTCATACATTTTGCTGTCACATGTCACTTTACAACACCCTCGCCATGGCTCCATGTTGGTACATAAAAGAGCCCTGTGCTGTTAAAAAAAACATCTCATCCGCAGGCTTTTGAAAGCTTGCTTGCACAGAGCTTTAGTGAATATTTACAGTTGTGTGTTTGAGTTTGTGTGTGTGTGTGTGTGTGTGTGTGTGTGTGAGAGAGAGAGAGAGAGAGAGAGAGAGAGAGAGAGAGAGAGAGAGAGAGAGAGAGAGAGAGAGAGAGAGAGAGAGAGAGAGAGTGTGTGTGAGTGAGGAAGCAATGGAAACTTTTTTTAAGGTCCAAAAACAAATTGTAAATATGGTGTCAATTAAAATCCTCAACACAACACTGATATACTCTATACACTGTAGTTAAACCCAAATTCAAGATACACTCAACACCTCAGTCTAACGAGATGCAATAAAAGTGCTGTATTAAAAATTCTGCCTTTGCATTGAAAATAATGCTCGGTTTTGACTGTCAGAGAGGTATTGAACTGTGTTTATTATTTTTGTTTGCATTTTTCAGTGGCGTAGAAGTGCACTGAACCATGCCGAGAGCTACATCCAATATTTTGGATTTAGCTACGATGGAAGTTCCAAAGTCAGATTTCCCCATCAAAAAAATAATGATGAATAATTCTTGCACAGGCAATTTTTAACGTAACACTGAAACATTCTTAAGGGTCACTCAAGTGTAAAAATTAAGTCAACGCATTACGAGTTACCAATACCTTGCTCAAGAGCACCATAACAGGGCTTTAACCAGCCACCAATCCTAATTCCACTCTTTCAATGTGGGTACCCAAAACCGTTTGGGTGCCCCCCAGGTGGATGCCCGGGGCCATGGAGTGATCGCCAGTTCAATCGCCGGGCACTCCTAACCATCACGGACAAAAGATCGATCTGTCCTCTTTAGATCTCAGGAGAACAAGACACTGTGACTGAAGTCTTCCTACTGCTCTTACATTGACCACTGCAGCTACCGGTGCTACGATCCCGCCCTATAACGTCAAACTACCACCTCCTCGTCTCCCACCAGAGATCTCTATCCCCCAACATCCTCCCCACATCTTAGCCCAGGCCAGACAAAATCCAGTCTCTGATCTAAATCGAGGAAACATCACCTCGGGATATTTTCGCACGATGTAATGGCCTTTTCTGGAGAGCCAATCAAAATGTGAGGAAATGGTGCACCAATTAAGAGGGAATATGATGATTTTGTCTTAATAAGATGCAATAAAAAAATGATAATTAAGAAGCAGAGCTCCATCGGCGATGTCGGAGCGTTACATCAGCCTCTTCCTTCCAGCCATGCCTAACGCTCCATATGATAAACCCCCATGTCTACAACAAGCTCCCTATAGCCTTTGTACACCTTACCAAGCAATCTCTTGATGCCGATTTGATCACTTCACAAGTACTTTTGCTGCGGTTCAGTCCACAGATCCCTACCCATTTTAATCAGCCACCTAGGAGCCTGCAGTGTGTCATGTGGATAATGTCCTTGTCCCTGAGGCCCGCCCGGGAGAGACCCCTAACACAGAGCCTCTAATCCACTAACTAATAGCCACGCTCTATTCATTCACCAATCTGTCTGTTCTCCTTGCACTGCTGGAGTCAACAAGACCGGCCGTGTTTACATGGAATTAGCCTACATTTTAGCAAAATGAACAAAAGCAAGTGGTGGATGGTGCACAATTAACCCTCCTCCAGACAACACGTCCTGCCAGTTGTTATTCTCGCACACAATGGAGGGCGATGCACCTCTCCGACAGATTATTGTATAATCCAGGCAGGGGGGCGGGCTTTGAAACCCTATCTGAGAGGGTTAATTCATTATTAATCTTTTCCTCATAGTGAGCAGTTGCTCGTTATGGCAAATGGGCCTGTCGCCGTGTGAGTGCACTCCATTGTTTGTTTCTGCGTTCTCCCTGCATGAGCATTAGCACTGCAGTGTGTTTCGACTCCTTTAGCATTTTCAGCCTCATTACTTACATAATTTGTTCTGACATGCACTCACAACAACTGAAGCGTGCTGTAATTATGACTAGCTGTGGTTGTGGGCAGCTAAAGGGTGCAGTGGCAGGCCCATGCCAGTGGGTGGTAGTGCAGGGCCACGGCTACGCTTTTCCTCTGCCTGCCTTCCACCCACCCTATCCAGCCCACTGGCTTTTTTGGCTCTGAGCTCAAGCCTGTGATAGCTCCAGGCTTAGGCTGCTGCAAGCTACCCCCACCCCCATGCAACGAGATGCCTTCATTTCTCCACAAGAAGCAGAGCTGCCCTGACGCGGGGCCACATCAGGTGAAAGCGGTGGTCGTAGCGCCGGTGACAGGCCAGGCGGGGTGCGCACACACAAAAGCAAACCTCACAAGCAAAAGCCCTATCTGCAGCAGGAAGGCCCTCAGTGCACACATCCTCGCCGGTTAACACCCTCTCACTCCAGCGCTGCATAAGCTGCTGCATGTGGAGAGCACTCAAGAGTAAAAAAGGTTTGTCTCTGGACCAGCTGAGGGAGGCTCTGTGCTTCCTTGTCTGTACATATACAGAAGTTATTTCCACACTGGGATAAGCTGCTTTCCAAAAGAGGTCCAGGGGAGGATAAAAAGAGAATATCATTTGAAATCAAACACAACATGAAGGCACACTCCAAATCAGTCCATGGAGAGAAAAAGTAATGTGATCCACCTAAATAAAGTGGTTGGACTACACTGGACGTGACCCCTGGATCTTAATTGGTCATCTCACATCTCTCATTTTGGACAATTCTGTGCGTCAGACTTTGTGGGAACAGTCCTCAGGGCATTGAATCAATCGCAACTGGAGTTTCCACCTAATATTAATGGACAGTGGACTCTCTGCAAGACATCTTAACGACTGTCGTTTTGCATTCCAAAAGAATGATATCATTCAAGGTTTGGGGTGTGTCTTCAACTTGGAGCATAAACAGATGAGTTTCCACAGCAACACTCAGGCTAGTGCTGTCCTAACTAAGCTTTGTCGCAAAAACGGATGAAGACTGCTCAGATGAGAGGCAAAAGACAGGTTCTTCCACACCAAACTCATCCAGGTATGTCTTTATGTCTCTTGCTTAGCTCGTCTTCTCCATTTGCAACAAGTCATATAATGCACGTTACCACCTCCAACAGGTTTGAAGTGATACAGTATTTACCACAACACGTTTTACATTGAGAGCCACTATCATTTCACAAATGTCTTATCTGCATAGTTGCTTGTTTAATTTACTTCACTGCCAATGATCATTGGCATTATTATTTGGTCTTGGTGTTGGTCTGCACTGAATGCCTTTTTTAGTTCTGTAGGTCTAACTGCTAAGTTTGCTTATGCTTGTGATCATATTATATATTATCTTGGGATGTCCCAATACTGGTATCGGTGCTGATACTGTACATCTGTAGATTCTCTCATACTACACACCGAAACTATTAGGATACGGATGACAACACTTTCAGGCGACTGCAAATCATGCTCTACAAATCGTGTTCAGATTGAGACGCCAGCTTTCATTTCAGCGAAATGAATGGAAAGACTGCTAGGAAAACATGGCGTTGGGTGTTAAAATGTCAGTAAAGGCCAGTTGTCACTCTAAAAAGTGTTATTTGATTGAAACCTATACCGAGATACATACATACATACAATAAACGTTTGTATTTGATTAAATAAAACACATTTTCATTACAATTGCAAGGCGTAATGGCATTATCAAGCATTGGTACTCAGTATCGGTGAGTATTCAAATGTAGTATTTGCAATTGTACTCGGTCTGGAAAAAGTGGTATCGGTGCATCCCTATATTAAACCTCTGACTGTGTACGCTGTCCTGTTCAGCTACATTGAGTAGAATTCACACAGAGTCAGTCAGTCAATCACACACACAAAAAAGGCCAGTGCTCATAAGCACTCCTAGTCTGACAGTCAATATCTATTGACAGGAGCCGCTGTGTTAAGTGCCTTGCGGTGTGAGGCGGGATGCTGCTGGCTCGCTTGAGCTTGTCCATCGCAGTCCCGCTGATCCCATTCTGTGCGCCTCCCTGCCAGCCGGCCAGGCAGCCACCGCCCGCTCTGTTTACGAAATTAAAGCTCGGCGCAGTTTGACAGGCAGCCATCACAGCAGTCAGCCCGTCGCTACTCACAGCGCTACGAGATGGCCTCTGCGAGCAGACCACTTCAAAGATACCTGGTGAGATGCCCAAATTATGTGTATGTGGCGAGTGGTTCAACTTCCTGTATGCGATGAAGGCGTCTTTAGACAGTAGGTCCGGCCTGTAGAGGAGACGTCTTTTGTTTTGCTGAGCAGTTCAAGGACACTGATTCACCACGCTCGCCGGTTCTTCGGAGGAGGAGGATGCGACACTCAAGGCGCATGTACAAAAGGCCAGCGTGGCATCTGCATGTTCACCCAGTGACCTTCACTGTATTCTCTGGAGCCCAAAGATCTGCCCGCTGCTAAAAGTACACGCCATTATCAAAGGGCGGGGGAGTGACAGTTGATTGCTAACACCCACAACAATTTGCTAAACGCACACTCACAGCTTAGAGGGGGCCTGTCAAGTTCATTTTAGTAGCGACGTTGCATAGACAGACACTGTAGGACGGAATATTCCCTTCCAAGCCCTGCAGGCACATTAATGCTTCATTTTCAGATGTACAGTCACATCATGAAAAATGCAAAGATGAGAAATATGTTGAAATGCTGGTGAAATTGTGAGGTAATTTCTATGCCAATTCATGCGCATACACTCAAAACTAAAATTAGCGAGTCTGATATAAAATATAAAAGATCCTTCAAAGTCACAACAAAATCTATTGCATGACACTGGTTGACTTCAAATATGTCCTCATTCCAAAACAAATTTTCTAAAGGAGATTGATTATAGTTAAAATAATGAAGTCCAGGGCAGGACGGTGAGATAGTAGTTAGCACGTCTGCCTCACAGTTCTGAGGTTCAGTGTTCGAGTTTGCATGTTCTCCCAATGCTTGCGTGGGGTTTTCTCCAAGTAGTCAGGCTTCCTCCCACATTCCAAAAACAAGCATGTTAGGTTAATTGAATTGTCCAAATTGTCCATAGGTGTGAATGTGACTGTGAATGGTTGTTTGTCTATATGTTCCCTGCGATTGGCTGGCGACCAGTCCAGGGCGTACCCCGCCTCTCGCCTAAAGTCAGATGGGATCGGCTCTAGCTGGATTGATAATGAACTCAAACCATCACCACCTATATTAAACACAAAAGGTGCCTTTTAAAGTTGCTGTGCCTGTGCCTCCCTTCAAAGATCACGATTGCCTTTGTTGATTAATGTCACAGGTATTCCTTTAACACTACAGTAATATACTTTGGTTAGATTTTGGTTGCAGTGAACTGTATTGCCTTGTAAAAAGATGTTTTCCCCTTGTTTTGGTTTAATTACAAAAGGGGGGAAATAAAGAATTTCCTCTGGCAGCTCTACATCATCTCATTAGATGACAAGGAAAATAACTGCTAAAAATCCCCTGATGAACACTGGTACTGGTGATGGTGAAGGATTAAGATGATCCCTTACGTTCCAGCCCCAGTGCTCAGGCCACTGTCATAATGCAGAGAGCTTAACCCATTCCCCGATTGGACCATTAAATCATTTTCCTGCCTGATGATCAAACAATAAAAGTCGAAGGGTTTCTACTGCATACTTTCGCTTTCCCTTTCACTCAGTGGCTCACTGTCAAAACACCTTTTTGAATGAAAGCATGTTTGAGAGACCCTTTGCCACAGACTTGGTGTGTGTGTGTGCGCGTGACATCTGCCAATGACAGCATGACGCAAGCCATCGGGCTCATGTCGGAGATTATGTAAGGAACTGGACAGGGCACGGCACTCTGAGCAGATTAACAATTCTTCTTTCATCACACAAAACGGTGTTAGTACATTTTATAATATTTTGCAACCACACCACAGGCAAAAAAAGAAAAAAAAACTGAGAAGAATGGCACGGCTGCTCCCAGCACTATTAGACAAAAGCTGATTGAAAATCAAATAATAAAAAAACAGAGCATTTGGTCTACAGACAGAGACCGGGGGGAACTAAATTAGCTGGCAGTGCACATGTAGGTGTAGCTGTTCCACCATCATTATATGCATTTATTTATTTTATGGCATGAATTTGGCATTTGGCCGTGGGGATCAGCTGTCGCTCTTTGCTGAACACACATAATCATGACAGTCAGATCCAGCCCAACAAGACAAGCGCAATTCTGCTTCTTTTTGTTGCCATGTGAAGTCGTTTGATACACACACAGTATATTTTATTTCTTTTCATTTATGCAGCAGAATAAAGGTTATTTGAATGTCATTGGCAAAGGATACTGGCGGCACGCAACACAGGCAGAATTATTGCGTTGTTTGTTTATGGATTGGAGGCATATTTCCAACGGACCTGCTGCAAGCAAACAGCGCAGTAGACAAATTTACCTGAAGCCCATCATCATCATCATCATCATTTCAACATGCTTTCATCCAAGCTATGAAAATGGTGCAGTTATCCAAAATATTCTGACCACAGAGGATTAGAGGAAGGAAAGATATAATAGACACATTCCCCATGTATGCTCCATCCTGTTAATTCCCTCCAATCATGTAGTTGTGATTACCCGCCATAGTGTTGACATGTTTTATTTGATGCTTCCCTTCATAGCAGCGCATGCAGTGACTTTGCTGAAACCCAACGTCTGGGCAGTTGCCCTGGGCTGCTTTTTGGATGAACTCATGCGTGCATCACTGTCTGTTTGTTTGTGTGTGAGGCCTATTAATATTTCAACACTGCCCAGCACCAGATGCCTGTACAACAAAGCAGCGCTTCCCTCCACATGTCTCCCTCTGTATTTAGTTGGCTGTTTTATTGAACAGCACTCTGACATCCTCAACAAGGGGCTAGCAGGAGTAAGAGGCAAGGGGAGGAATACGGAACCCCAAGTCACTGCTAATTCGTCGCAAAGATTGACGAGATTCCTTACAGGGAGTGTGCGCGGCTGCACTCTAGGGGAGGGCGACAACAAAAGGGTTTACAGATGTACAAGCACGACGAAGGGTAGCATGTGTGCGACACGCCTCTCTTTCCCCTTGTCGTCCGGGCCCACCTGAGCTCAAATGCCCCGCGTGTTTGTGCGTGCCAGCAGAGAGAGAGACTCACGCTGTTTGCGCTGAAAGCAGAATGCCATGTGTCGACAGCATTCGCAAAGCTCCTGGTTAGTCATAGAGCGCCACAAGAGCTGACTAAAATAAATATGTAGCAAATATTTACATGGGCAGAACCATGAAGTAGTGGTTAGTAAAGCTGCTTCACAGTTCTGCGGTTCTGGGTTCAAATTGCGGCTTTGGTCTGCCTGTGTGGAGTTTGCATGTTCTACAAATGTATGGATATAGAACGATGGATATTTACGTTTTGTCCAACTAAACAAAATGAATGAAAGAATTGTATGTGAGAGAAGTAAAAATTCAAGACATTATGGATTTTCTTGGCCCCTTTGAGGCTAACAAGGTTGTACTCTTCTGGGAAGACTTCCAATGAGATTTTAGTGTGTGTCAGAAGGTCAAATGTCAAAGATTTAGGACCTGTGACTGCCTGACAACTCACGATCGTAGTTCTCGTTCATTCCAAAGATGTTAAATAGGGCCTAGGACTTTATGAGAGGTGCGGCAGAGTGAAAAAAAACAAACAAACAAAAAAAACTGCCATGAAGTTCTGTTCGGTGTAAATCAATGTTTGATTTTTATTTTGGTGAGAGAGGAGCCAGAAAACTATGAAATAGGATCCAAAAAATCAGTTAACGGGAGCTGCTATTATTATTATTCTTTTGTATGTAAAGAACTGAAGATCCTTAAGGAAAATACCAAAAACCATATTGTGTGCAGTCGGGGTGGGTCAGACCCCTCTATGCCTGGATTCACAAAGTCCTATTTATATTCACATACATAGGTGGGTAGAGTCGCCAAATATTGTACTCAAGTAAGAGTGCTGTTAATCCTCCAAATAATTACTTGAGTAATAGTAAGAAAGTACTCAGTGAAAAAACTACTCAAGTAGTGAGTAACTCGTGAGTAATTGTTTTAACTCAGAAAGTGAACGTCAAATAAAATAAAAATAACTAAATAAAATATGAATGTGCAAATTCAGATATTGCTGAACAATATCATTTCATCTTAAAAGTAATACAAAAATCTTAAAATACAATCTTTCTAAAATAGCAAATGAAGGCAAATTCAGCTCCAAGAAATATACTTATATTATATTGTTTCCACATGGTCAACAGTACAATATTGTAGGCTCACCAAGCAGATTACAAAAACAGGAACAAGGATGCAGCGGATATAAAAAGAAAATAGAATTTATACGACTCAACTGATTTATGTTTGTATCTTTTTGAGAGGGGAGGTGAAAATAAACAATTGAAATAAACTTTAATGTGATTAACTTAGACTTGACATTGCTGCATCTTTTGGCCAGGTCACCATTGCAAAAGAGATGTTCTGTTTTAACTGGTCTTTTACCTGGTTAAATAAAGCTTAAATAAAATGTATAAAAATACATCTGGTTGCACAAGGATGCACTCCCTCTTATAACTGGCATGTGGCCGTGTTCAGAAGTAACAGATCATATTTAAACTCATGCTCAATGGGAGACCACACACACCGGCCACCACTTCGGTGGATTGGAACAACGGTGCCCAATGCAGAAGTCTAAAAATAGATCGTGCATGCAATTATTGACAAATAAAAGTACTGAGCGGCATGCACATTATTGTACCAGAGTAAAATTACTGTTTTTTCTTAACATAAATACTCGAGTAAAAGTATAAAGTATGCTTCACTAAACCTACTCTGACAAGTACAGTGTATCCAGAATGTTACATGAGTAAATGTAACGGAGTAAAAAAATTCCTACCCACCTCTGTATGTTCGTGTGTGTGTGTGTGTGTGTGTGTGTATATATATGTATATATATATATATATATATATATATATATATATATATATATATATATATATATATATATATATATATATATATAATTACATCTGTCTTTACATGTGAAATAAGGTTGACTAAGGATAATTCTATTGTGAAATTGTGTTGCAAGCAGTTTTAAAGTACAGCGGGCCCCAGCTGTGATGTTCTCTGAGGGGAGGCTCACTGTCCCGCAAACCCTTAATGCGGTGTATTTAGAATGTTTGTGACAAATAGATTATTATTACTTTTTAATTTAATATATATACAGGCAGGTCTTACAGAAAATATAAGTTGGATGTGCATTGTTTGCTGTGCTGCTTGCAGAGGCATTGTGATGCACCGAAACTCAGGCTCAGTGAGGCTGAAATCACACAGGAGCAAGCTGATTGACTGGCGCTGCTGCCCTTTGAATTTCTAAGTTTCAGCCCATGTCATGTGAACCTCTTCAGTCTGCCCACTTGCACTATAAAGCAGTCGCCACCTTAAAGCCTCGATTTCGTGGTCCGGTTGAAGTTTGACACCTCGCTTGTGTACCGAACACTCGACCCCCTCCGACTCTCTTCTCCCCGCGGGGACAGCAGCCTGGGCTCCTTTGGAAATGCACAGGAATATATAAATACTGAATGCTTCAAAACATCCAGTGCAATTACATGCAGAAACCTTTACATAACAACAAAGAGCCTTGTACTATATCACGAGGGAATTCTCCACTGCCACGCTGTAAAACTTGCTTCCCTCTCTAATTGCTGTATTAGTATGCATTTCTGTAAGACAACCAGAACTCTGCTGTGGGGTTTTGAACAGGATATTTCTACTGGTTTGCACAAAGAAAATCAAAACTTACATCGTACAATTTCCTGCATGGTCTCTTCTTCGCCCAAGGGTGACACGTATATGTGCTTTTATGTGTGCTGTTTTTTGTTTTTTTTCATTGCAAAGTGCGTACTTGAGTGCCTCAGTCACTTATGGTGGATGCAGACAGGAGGGAAAGAGACGCGAGAGGTCCCATCTCATGCTGCTGCTTAGGGTCAGTGGGTCTTAGGCACGTGGCCAGAACACACATGGCGAGCAGGCTGAATATCTCAGCTGACAGTAATTGTCCCTCTGTGGTCTCCTTAGGAAAACATGTTTCCAGACGACGCAGACGGGCTGCGCTGGCCGGATAGTAATCACGGCTGCCATTTGCTCCGACCAAGGGGGAAGCTCGGCATGTGCCCGCAGCCATGATGCGACACATTGTTTCCATGTGACCTGACTTCAGCGCCGCACACGTGTTAAAGGATCAACTGATGAGTTTATTATTGAAAAACATTGGAAATAAATCTATTTTTTTGTGCTCTTTGCCTGCAGCCTAGATGCATTGAATCTAAACTGAAATTATGACAAATTTCATGAGTAAGATTGTTGTACGGACCACTGATTTTTTACTTTTTTATATATTTCACAGAAGGTTAATAAATACAACTACATTCAAGTCAAATTTGCTTTATTCACAGAGTACTTTAAAAAAAAACATCTAAAAAATAAAGTGTTCGCTGTTGTCTTTGCTTTTGTTTTGCAGTACAGCATATGTGCAAAAAGCCTGCCATATTTTCAGGAAGAAAACGTGTAATATGGTAGTATATTACTAGTATAGTATTTTATATATTTTTCCCCCTATTACATTTCCTTGTGAGTGCACTGTTGTCTTCTCTAGACCAACAGAAATAAATAAAAAAAAAGGCTCATTATCTTCCATTATTATTTTTAGTTCTGCAATCACACTGTGTCATGCCAGTAGAAAGTTAAAGTGGTAACCTAATGAACAATTCTCCTTAAATTTGAAAACGGTAATAATGTTATCAATGCCTTATTTCCTGGGCAAGCTAATGTTTTTTTTAGGTGGTATCCCTACCGTTCTACTTGATGGTCCGGAAGATTTCCATCAGTTGAAAGAGAGTGAGCAAGGAGAAGAGAAGTTGAATGGCATCAATGGCCATCTGATACATTCAGGGGCATGTGATTGAGACAAATGAGCCTTGTTACGTTAGCTGGGATACTGAAACTCCTGCTAAAAGATCCACAGCTGTGATAAAGCTGAAACTAGAAGCGGTCAACCTTTCCACACAACACCAGTCTTGGAGAGAGTTTCCCCAGTCTCACGCACGTCTTCTACCAGGTCCACAGACAACTACATTTATAGAAAAGATCAAATAAGCACATCACCTTTCATTGAAGGTAGTTTGGCTTTCTCTTTCTAATGCGGGCAGCCAATGGAAATGCCATTGATTCGTTCCAGCCCCACATTGTGCGCCTCCTGGTGTGCACGCCTTGGCCATCAGGAGGCAGTATAATACAGACACACCCAAAGAAGAGTTTCACAACTGATTCAGTAAGTCATTTTTCTCAGAGGAAAAAAAGAATATATGCAAGTGAGTATTGTTATGCTGTCTGTCTACATGTGTTGCTTCAATGTTTGTGGTGCTATTCATTAGCCCACTTATGGCATTTTGCATTGTGTGTTAGCATTAAGCTAGCAGACATTCCTAAGGCAAAGTTTTGTGATTGTTTTAAATACACAACGTATGATTCTATTTTGGATGTTTAGTTTGACAGTAAACTTCAACTGGAGTGGCATTAAACAGCTTGAAGCCACTTTTTGAAGAATTGTTCACTATCTTCCAAACTGCCGCTTGTTGTGAAGTGAGATGAGTTTGCTGCCACCATCTAGCGTTTGTATGTCAAATGTTTGCTCGTGAGCACAGCAATCGGCCGAGTCACCCTAAATGTAACCTTTTCTTCCTTTATTAGTTCCTAATGGTGTGATGATCCAATGTCTCATTACTTTGAACCATATTGTGTACTGAGGCTCATCCTCCATTGAATAAAACATTTGGCATGATATGGCCTTCACCGATGTCTCTCTGCAAGTCTTCAAATGGACAACAATAAGGACCCAACTTCTGCTGACTGCCTGTTCTCTACTGTGCTAGTAGCCTGTTTTAAAAGGTGTTCCTAGACGACAAGGGCGCACGACGAGTGTCTACTGCCATGGCAAGTTCACAGACTGCTTGCGACGTGCCGGGCACATTCCCTCTGCACCGCTGTCGTCATAGGCCTACAAACATTGGCCTGCTTTTTTGCCGAACATGGCAGGATGAAGCAGCCATGCGCAAAGCTAAGGTTCCCCTTCCTTGCACGCATTGTTCACAGTGGAAGACCTAAGTGCACGCTGATACCTTTAGGTGAACAATAGCCTTGTCTGACTGCCCTTAAACGCACCGTGCTACACTAATCCCTGGCAAATAAACAAGTACTAAGATTAATGATTGCATAAAGTCATCCCAAAAGCCCTGGAATAATCAGCTCTCCAGCCTGTTTGGCTTCCAGACAGCAGCTCTGGGAGTCAGCTGACAATCAGTGTTTGCCTCTTTGGCTTTGTGCTGCCTCACAATATCGCCGTGAATTGTCCACTTTTTATTTTACGTCACTAACAGGGAGCTGTCAATACTTTCCACATGAATGTAATTGCGCTGCGCTATAGGCCACAGAGAGGAGCCATTTCTCAACCAGAAGTGCACCTCTTCACACATCCTTCATTGTGAGGAGTGCACAATAGTACTTTTGACTATACAGTAAAAAGACATGGAGGAGTGTGTGTAAAGTGATAAATCACATGAGAGTGGACAAAACAAGGCTATTAAAATGTCATTACGAGTGTGGACTCTGCTCTACAACAATAACATGAGCTGTGTTGTGATGAGAGGAGATTGGAGAGGCCAAGGCAAGGAGGGTGTGAAAGGGAGGCAGGGGGTGGGGCTGTCCACTTGTCCACCCGGGCAGGGGAGCGTGGGATGTTCAGATGAAGTGGGATGCCCCTCTTCAGGAGGTTGCTCCGCAGCATGAAGGAAGAGGCAGCACCCTGCCTAATGAGGGGTGAAGCGAAGCCCCCTGTGAGACCCCTTCAGGCACATTCATTAGAAGATGAAAAAGCGTTTCCTGTGGCGGTGCAAGTGCCAGCCTCCGTTCGGACATGTTTAATTTAGGGAAGCAGTAGGAAAACACGAGGCCACACTGACCAGGCCTGCTCTCAGGGGTCACGAGGGGAGTCAACAACAAAGCAGTGAGCTGACCCAACATTACGCATTAGACATCACCTTTGAAGCTTACGCAATCAGATTAGTGAAGGTCAAGTGCACTCTCTTCTCCTCGAACTGCGACTACAAATAAATGCTTAAGACAAACTATTATGGAGAAAACGTACATCTCAGGTGATCTCAAGTTTCTTTCTCCTTGTGCAATACATTGCATTTTGTTGCATCTTTACGGCTGTAGGCAAAAATAATAAGATTCATTTAGCCAGTGGTGGTTTGTGGAAGGGAACCAAGGATTATGGTAATGCGGCAGTGAGTGCTGCAAGCCAAATACAGTAACAGAGAAGAGTGCTGCAGTTGGAGCCTTGGGAAGACTCTGAGAGGTTCATTTATAGGATTGTGAAAAATCTCATGCACTGATGCATCTTCAAAATTATATTGCACCAGGTAAGCTGTTTGTATAAGGACAAAGGCTCAGACACAGTATAGAGAAGCGCATTAAAGAGTTTCAAAATGCATGCATGCTTATCAAAACGCTAATGAATCATTGCATTTATTAAGGCTGCCTTGTTAGATATGCACTGTATATGCAATCTCATGTAATTAGCAACTGCTAACCTTTTGGGTGCTAATCCCCCATGAACTGTGCATTTGTACATCAAAGCGAACATTCTCCCATATAGATGGGCACTTGAAATTCCACTCCATCGAAAACCTGCAATTATTTGTATAGCATGAATGCAAAAAGTCTTGTCTTTTATGTTTCCGAGAATCCCCTGGGTTTGTGCTAAAGAATTCTTAATCCACTCCAGTGGAATCCAAATATAGTTAGCGACCAAAATGTAGACGCACAGCCAAATGCCAAAGTGGAAAGAGCCTCTCACAGTTTGAAGGTTTGATTTCTTTAGTGGTTTAGACGTGAAGTGAGAGGGACAGCTGAGGAGAAAACACAAAGATGCCTCAATAATTCAGCATGGCGCTGTTTACAGTTGCGATCTTGTCTTTTTCGCAGCCTTTTCGCTGGAAGGTAATCAAATAATCAATAGTTGCACGCCTTTGTATAATTCAATCACATGCCCAGGGTTCTGTCAACAGGCTAAATGTTCTGCTGTTTGAAGTCAGCTGCAATTTGCACTCTAACCCCACCCCCCCAAACACACACACACATTCAAGGCCAAGCTAAATCCATTGTGGAAGGAAGGGGAGATTACAGAAAGGGGAAACAAGTGCAGTAGCGTTCCACACACACAAACGCGCAGACACACTCTAACTTGACAACTTTGCAGGGAGGACGCCTGAAGCTTTTATTTTCTTTAATGAGAGACACGAGTCTCACATGTGTCAGGGATGCACAGCATGAGAACAATGTGGTGGGCTTTAATTCCATCAATCTACTGCATTTATCCATGTATCACATCAATAGCTGTCAGATAAGCAGGAGGAGATGATTAATGTCAAGCAGATTGAGTCAAGGCTGAACTGTGCTGGGTGAATATGGAGACTAATAAGTCATTTTACAAGGATGAATGGTGGTTACATGCACTTTGTGACAAATTGAGAGTGTGGGTCTTAAGCAGCCAAAGAATAAAAAAGATTACCTTGTGAGACAACATGACACAAAGACCATCCTTCCTCTACTTGGTCGAGTGGCAGAGTGAATTGGCAATGAACTAACAATGGCAGTATTTAAAAGAAGAACGCTACAACTCAACTATAACGTGACGAGGTCATGGATATAGGTTTACTTACTATCCTGTAACAAGAATCCCACAGTTACACTTCTTTTAATGTCTTAACAGACACTCCACCGTGAGAACTATTGGCTATTGAATGACATGGAAAAGTTGACACCGATAATCCAGCAGGTCTACAAGTATGTGATAAATATACTGTAAATGACTAATGTTGATAAATGAAAAATTAATATCACTTTTACCCTTATTGAAAACTCTTGATGGCGTATGGAAGACAACAAGGAGTGTGGAGGGAAGAGCCATTTTTGTACTTTGTTACAAGTTCTTTCTTGAATTCTGTCATGTTTCTCTCCACAATGTAAGCTTTTATTAAAAACTTAAAGGTAACAACAACTCTCCCGGTCTGCTCGGCAACACTGGGCATGTTAGGGGAACAACGGTGCAACACATCCTATCAAAAGTCAGGAATTGAAAATAAAAGCATGGTTGTACAATAACAGTTTCACCACACTTTCTATGCCCCTTTTATTTTCAAGCACAGACTTTTGACAGGATGTCTTACGCCGACATAGCCCGAGTGAAAGCTTGCATTGTGGAATACGTCTTGCCATCAGTTGAAACCTCTTTACAGAATTTACAAAAATGCTTTCAATGAACGCGCGAAATGATCCTCACTCAACAAGAAACAAAGGAAGACTGAGTTCATGAGCACATGACATGGCGCATCGATTCTGGGAAATGAATGGGTGAGTCATGGGTTTATTTGTAAGAAAACCGAGCAGTTTTACGAAAACTGGGTTAAAAATAATGTAGAAAATGTGTCAAAACCCAAATCATGAAAACTAGGGAATACGACAACCAAGGTAATTATAAGGGTAAAAACATGAGATGGTAAAAAAGGTGCATCATATTCAAGTATAAATATAAACATTTTGTTTTGGCATCAGCAAACATTGATGCAAAAAAGACAGCTCTTCCTGCCCATATGAGAGGTCCATCCATCCATCCATCCATCCATGCATCCATCTATTCTCTTTTCCGCTTATCCTGTTCAGGGTTGCATGTGATCTTGAGCCTATCCCAACTGACTTCGGCCAAAAGACGGACTACGCCCTGAACTGGTCGCCAGTCAGTCGCAGGGTGCAGATAGAGACAGACAACCATTCAGACTCACATTCCAACCGTCACTGAGTGGGACCTGAACCCAGTCAGGCGAATGTACCATTACACCATTAAGTGACTAAATGAGAGGTTGTTACATTAATTGGTCCAGTGTGTCATGTTTCTCAAATTGTGGCTCACCACACAAAGCAAAAAATGGGCCAAGCGATGGCTTGTAACTCGAAAAACTGGGCCACACATACCACTGTACGTGCATGACATGTGGTTGTTTTCGTCAGGATTATGCTAAAATATAAACTACATATTGGTTCCCTTTGACCTTCATTTTTTAAATTCCTGGTTTATTCCTATATAATTTCCATGAAATTCTGGTAATTTTCATGAAACATTTCCAACTTGGAAACTGGAATTTTACATTCCTAGTGACCATTCATAATGGCCTTCTGAGGAAAACTGTAACAACAATTTAGCATGTGACCAAAATGAGTTTCATATTTGGGTAACAACATTCAACACAAAATGTTGCTGCATCATACTGAGATCTGTTTTGAATAGATTGCACCTCTCATGAAGCTAAATGAAGTCACGGATATATGTGCACTTGTAGACCACTGCAAACTACAACCATAATAATAATAATCATATTGTTAAATTCATAGCTCTGTGACAGTGTCAGTAAAATGCAGAATTATTGTCTTTGAAAAGGCAGATTATTATAAAGTGTGATCTCTCTCATAATAAAAGGCGGCAGGTTTGGCTGTGGTCCTTGCCGCATGAGTGCAATAACGTCAGATTTATTATCAGATCAAAAAACACTTTGAGAGCAGACTTTAAGCAGCAGCAATAACCCAGCGAGCGCCCCAAATTATGATTTATGTGCTTTGCCTGGAGAGAGTGCATGGGACAGTAATGTTCAGTACAGTATATGTGTATGGCAGCTATATGGCTTTACAGTTGAAAAGTGGGGAGGCTTGTAGCGGGAATGCATGCGGTGTGAAATTGCTTCATCTGTTTACAATTCCATTTGGAGTTTATGAGAAAGACATGCTGATGTATCGCCCCGCTGTAACGGCATGGCGGGAGCATCCATACAAAGATTCATCTCTCACTTAGACGCCAAATGATACGTCTAATTTGCTGCGAGCACCGTTATTTTTAACCTCGCGAGCTGTCAAACAATGGGGCTTGACTGTCGGCGCTGGCGCGTGTGAAAAGGTTGCCAACTCTCTTCAATTCATGTTTCTCTTTGAATGAATTGTAAAATGCACACTCACTGACTGATTGATATGACTGTTCTTCTTTTATCAAAAGCGGAAGAGTGAGTTAAGATGCTCACGTGTCACCAACAACTGCATGATGTCTTGAAAACAGCTGAGAGAGGGATGGCTTTGTTGCAATGCTTATTACAGATGGGCATAGTGAGCAATCGTTTCCTCAACGTGAATTGTGTGAAACTGATTTACAACTTAGAATTGCATTTGATGCAGGCTGTCTTCTGTTTTTAGCCACGTGAACCCTTAACACAGTGATTATCAAGGGAACGCCTACCACCTGCTCCCTCTAGTGGTACACGAAGAATCACTGCCTATGTACATTTCAGTTGTATTTAACGTTTTAATACAATACATTTGCATTTAAGTCTTTGTTTTAAATTTCTATTTAGGTAAATATTTTATTTAACTTTTGTGTGCAATGAATTTGAATTGAATCATTATTTACTGCTAATTACAGTTTTTGTTTTTATTTTATGGTTACCCATATTGAAGCACTGTGTCAACGTTCAACTGTGTATACTGTTAGAATGGCTTGCAAAAATTAACACTTGGGCTTACTACTACTGAATTTTAATGTCGTCATGATGGTGGCTAAATATTGTTTTAGGTGGTACTTGGTGGAAAAAGTTTGAGAACCGCTGTCCTCATACTTTTGACGCTATAATAAATAATAATATGGCAAAATAAATATGGCAAAGTATTGCAATTTTGTAGAAAATAATACATTATCATGGTACCATTTAACAGGTCAACTAATAATGAAAAATAAGTAATATTGTGCTCAATCTTTAGTGCAAATTCTTGCTAGACTGTGTTGTCTTGTTAAGTGCACTTCAGAGCTAGCATGTACAAATCTGCCATATTGCCTCCCCTTTACATTATTCATTGCACATTTAAAATGGTGAGTCACTGGCTTAAAATACACAGTTTTGTCTTGGAAGCTCTTATTCAATTTAGACATTTCTTTCTTTATGACGGCTCATCTAACAATATTTCACCCTGCTACTTTTTAACACTAGCACAGGAAGGAGGAGTACTATTGTTGAATTATCAAATTGGGCCATTACTGCCATTGGAGACATTGCAGCCAGGCATTATTTCAATGGACACTAATAGATTCTCAGGCCCGTCGTTGTCCTATAAAGGTGTAAATCTTAGCACCTTTGTTGTTAAAGAACATCAGCTAAATCTAATCAAAAGTCTACAGGAAGGTGACTGGAATAGACTTGTGTGTCTCTTACAATATCATATGGAAAATTATATAATCATCCATCCCTCCATTTTCGATAGCGCTGATCCTAATTACGGTCCCGGGAGAGCTGAATTTGGGCGAGAATCAGACTGTTCGCCAGTCAATCGCAATGCATAAATGACCTTTCAGACCCAAACCAATAAGAAATTGAGAGGCTTCCATTAACCTAACATTCATGATTTTGGGATGCAGCAGGAAGCCGGAGTTCCTGTAGAAACCCCACACAAAGATGGGGAGAATATGCAAATTCCACACAGGAGCCCACATTCGAAATACTGTGAGGCAGACATGCTTACCACTAGTTCACTCTCCTTGCCTGGAATATAACCAGCATAATTAATTAGTGACAAGAGTAAAAGGCAGTGTTAGCCAACTGTCCCCTCATCTAATTCATCTAGTGTAAACAGTGCTCCAGTGAACGAGTACATTTCCACTGTCCTAATAACCAGCTGACCTCTGATGTTTGCTAACTCCTGCTTTACACTCTGTTACATAAGACAAGCGCGCGCGTGTGTGTGCGTGTTTGTGCGTGTGGAGACATGCAGGGACTGAGCTGTGCTCACTTTGCCGGGCCCCAGCAGAGGCAGCTGCCTTTGTGTATTCAGCGGGCGAAATGACACTTCACATGCACCGAGGGTGACTTCAGTGTTACAATAATTCAAGAAACAAACGGCACTCGTGGCGCGGACCCCATGCAGCTGCTCTCCGCAGCTCCACAGCTTCTATTATAGAACAGCTCCTGACCTCGCTGTTCAACTATAATCTGCTGTTGTTATTGTTATCTCCCTGCAAGGTGCTGCTGCTGTGAATAAAACACCACTCTCAGAATAAAAAGAAAATGGGGACTATCTACCATGTCGATGTTGTAGGTATTAGGTGTAAAAACGCATACAGGGCCACATTCAAAGAACGCTTCATGCTCAGACGAAACAATGTGATAAGCTCTGAAAAAGGTAAACCATGTTTTTCCAGTGTACGCTTATCATAATCATAACATAATAGCGGGGTACCTAGTACCTCAGCAGCCTAAATATACTCTCAAAACGTTCTAATGTGATTTATGGAATATTTTACTTTATCTTCAAATAGCGGCGTTGCAGAATTGCACAGACAACAAAAAATTTGATCATAATGAAAATTCAGAACGCATTAGCTTGTAGATAAGGCACTAAATCCATGCTTTCTATTATAAAATAGCCTACTTACAAATATTTAGGGATACTTGGCTTTTGTGTGTATTTTCAGGGTGAACTTAAAATGCACTATAACCTTTACATGTGAACTTAATTTGACCTAAGGTTATAGCGCATTATAGGTTCATCCTGAAAATTTCCATCAAACCCCAATATCCCTAACCTTTTGTGAGTAGTGTAAGTTTTTAGTAAAAAAGGAAAAACAGCACCAATCAGTAACCCCTCCCCTTAATAAAGAGGACCTGGTCTCCCACTTCCTGCTGCTGTTAAACTTCCACATTATCCTGAGAGCGATAAGATCGACACACTTTTAGAGCTGCACGACGGGTGAACGATAGGTCACTATTTTGGCTCAAGAGCTGCGAGGCCGTAAGATCCACCACAACGTTTTCCTGCGTGATGTCGATCGATGTCTCGGCCTCGGGACGAAACACCAACATTAAAACAAACCAGAGTACCAGGAAGAATGATTCCCTTGTTCTGTCCTTTTGGCACACTGGATCCATTTCTCTGCATGTTGACTTGGCACAAACGTCACCTCCCCTTTACTAAAGAGCAAACAGCTTGGGGAATGTTCTCAAAAACCCATTGCAATTCTCCTCCACGCTAGTTAAATTACAAAAGAGGTCAGAGCAGGGGGAGCTCAGAGCATAACGACCAATCGACGGGCAGGCAATTCTCCCCGCTTGTTTGTCAACATAGCGGCTTGCGTAATTGGTATAATTGTCAGGCTGCAGCTCGGAACAAAACGGGGGCGTCCCTTTTTGGCGCTCACAGGCCATGTCATTTAACGGACATGTTTCTGGAGGCGCTCCCGGGGACACAAGCATGTTGCTACAACAGCTCGCCTGATAAAATGGCCGCTTTTTATCTCTGCTGTGCATATGAAAGGCTTATACTTCCTCCATGACAGATTCTAGGCCTCATCACTGTGGGATTTGCTTCCATACACCACAAGAGGAGTTGAGAGGAAAACAATGCAATACATGTGCAGCCACATTTGAAACACTGTCAAATTATGTGTATGCATGTTTGCATCTTTGTGTTTATTGCGTGTGTAGTGGGCTAGCACTGGGTGGGGCATGAGGCTAGATGCCCTGGGCTCCAAATTCTGAAAGGATTTGAATTTCAAGAGATAAATAATTTCCAAGAAGGAAATCAAGCCGAGTCCAGAGCTCTGCAAAAATGGAACCTTTAAGATTTGTTTGTCTGTCTCTATGTTAGCATGACTTAGCTACTTCCTGGTTCACTGAGAACGGCATAGGACAAAGGAACAGTCCATTTTGGATGCAGTGGTGTCCTGTAATGATTCTGTGACATATACAGCTTGAAATAAATTGCAGAGCATTGCCTTTGTTTGTTTTTCTGTCCATTTGTTAGTAAGATGGGTGCTCTTTGGATCATAGCACAAGATGCTACGAAACGATAAACAGGTCCGTAACATTTGTTTTCTGCTGCGTGAGGAATAAGTCGAAGAATATTTAAAATTTGAACTAAACTCGCCCTGCTCCTCGTCTCCGACCTCTCTCATATATAAGTATTTCATAATTTTTCAAAATCACTTCATGCCCTGAGTAATCCTATAAATGCATTTGTTTAACAATATTGTCGACTAAGAATGAGATGTTTTTCCACCTATCCATCCATCCATCCATTTTCTGTACCGCTTATCCTCACTAGTGTTGCGGGCATGCTGCAGCCTATCCCAGCTAACTTCGGGCGAGAGGTGGGGTACATCCTGAACTGGTCGCCAGCCAATAGCACGGCACATATAAACAAACAACCATTCGCACTCACATTCACACCAATGGGCAATTTAGAGTCTTCAAACAACCTACCATGCATGTTCTTGGGATGTGGGAGGAAACCGGAGTACCTGGAGAAAACCCAGGCAGGCACGGGGAGAACATGCAAACTCCACACAGGCGGGGCCGGGGATTGAACTCCGGTCCTCAGAACAGTGAGGCAGATGTGCTAACCAGTCGCCCACCGTTTTTACCCTTTATAAAATTTTGCCAAAGCTACATTACTGGTTGCATTTATGACAAATGTTGTGGTCTCTGTGGTGCGTTGGGCAAGTTCAAGGCTTCAACATCCTGAAATACAATGGTCTCTCCATGGATGCATGCAACATCAACTGACTGTCTAGACTCAGTCTGTTATCAAGACAACACAACAGGAAAAATGTCTCAGGTTTGATGTCACAAGTCACCTGGTGCGGAGGCCCAATACCCTGTCTTTTCCTGGCTACTGGCACCGCATGCAATGCCAAAGTGTCCATGTGAATTCCAAAGTGAACTTGAACACACCATGTGTTCAGATGGCTGCTGTTGAATAGAAATGCCTTTTCCATCCATTTTCTGTACCGCTTGTCCTCATTAGGGGCGTGGGGGAGCTGTGGCCTATCCAAGCAAAATTGAGCGAAAGGCAGGATCCACCCTGGATTGGTCGCCAGTCAATCGTGGGGCCCATATAGACAAACAATCATTTACACTAACATTTACACCTGTGGACAATTCAGAGCTTTCGATGAACGTGCAGGTTTTTGGAATGTGAAAGGAAGCCGGAGTACCCGTAGAAAACCCATACAAGCACAGGGAGAAAACGGAAATTCCACACAGGAGGACCTGAACTGAGATTTGAAACAAGAACTTCTCAACTGTGAGGCAGACATGGCAACCACTCCTCTACTGTGCTGCGCGGACGTTTTTTTTCCTGCACATTTATTGACTGCACAGCGACTCATTGCGCAACCTTCAATTATCTTAACAATCTCTAGTGACTACTTGATATGATAATGATATACTATCTGTAATGACTGTGATGAAGTCGAGTTGGATATGCTGAGAAAGAAACACAATAATTTGTTTTATCACTGCCGGGTGGCAACACCATTAATCTGACAGCCCCCATAAAGCGCTTTGTGTGGTGTTCTCTGATTGCTCTTTTACCACTAAAATAAACAACTTGGCTCCTTTCAGTTACGCCACTGTAATTTGCTCCAACAGCAGAGGCATTTATCTATAAATTTATTTTCAATTTGAGGTAAGCTGCCGTCATGAAAGCTAAATCACTACCAGGGAGAAGATTATTCTAATTACTAACCAGCTGTCGCGCATGCTGCATGTGTCACAACACGCTGCAATCAGTAATCAGTTTCACACAATCATTTTAGCACACATTTACATCTTGAGACTTGAAATTGTCTTCATTTGTATGGTAATGTTGTAAAATGAAAAGGAGCATATGCTCCAACGGGGCGTGACAGAATCGAGAAACATACATTTTATGGTCAATTTGTGATGCAATCTAAAAAACTGAGTGTTAGCTGCTGCTGGGAGCAGACTGATGTTATTTCAGTCTCCTAAAGGATGCGCTTGGCCAACCGACAGCACGGGAATGCGACTAACACACTTTTAATTTCAAATGGACGTACAGGGAGAAGGTGGAGGAGGGGTGTCCGATAGTATGCTGCATTAAGCAAGGCAGAGTAGACAAACGCTCTCATGTGAAAGCCCATCTTGTTAAAGCATTGGCTGAATTAGACCATAATGCTGGCATTGCTTGCTCCCCGGGGTTTTCTTTGCCATTTGTACTGTTAGAGCTGCAACCCCCCTGACAGCCCTGTTTATGACTGCTCTGTCATCAGCGGGCCCGAGCCGAGCCTTCATTAGAGATTAAAGTGACGGTCGCAAAGTCCAAAGTGATCACCGCCTCCCACACCCGGGCGAGGCGAGACACTCAGTGGGCTTAAGAACATGAACATCTATAGAGGAGACCAAGCGCCTGCACATATTACGAATGTTGCAAAGAGATGTTCATACGGGGGGTTGATTCACACTCATGCTACAGAGGAGCCTCTAAGGTCAAACAATCTGGTTTAGGACGCTGGTTGACGTACCAATTTCCACACAATTCTTTCCTGTCGTAAGTAAAAGTAACAGAAAACAAACCATCATTGGTTTGTTTTTCAATGATGGCCATCATAAAACCTTTTAATGGTGCAGGGAATGTAAAAACACAACATTTAAAGTCATAGAATCATGTCGCGAATGCAGCTCCCGTATATCCAGCATAAAAACAAGTTGACCACTATTAATAGTAAAAGATTTTTTTATATGCTACCTTACCTTAACGGCGGAGACTAAGAGCCTTACTAAAGGTGTGGTTGATGTCTCATGCAAACAGATGTGGAAGCTTATCTACTAATCGGGCTCACCCAGGATAGTGTCTGCCGAACGTGCAAAGTTGCACCACCGTTCATTTTGCATGTTCGGGGACGACTTTATGCAAATAGATTAATTTAGCATGCTTAATGTGATTTATCAAACCTGAGCCGAATCGCGATGACTGCGTACCGCAGGCAACATGACAGGAGGGGAGGAGAACTTTTCCGCTTGTGTAAACCTTTTTGAAATATCACAAACAAAACTGATCACAATTCAGCAATGCCCTTTTTGATCTAAGAGCGGACTTCTTCGCCAGTCACAAGAAGGAGTCATGCCATATCACCTATGACAAAGCTCCTTTCCACTCTGCATTTGTGTGCGTCTGGGTCATTTAAGAGCAGAGTGACAATTGTTGCTAACCTCTCCGAGAGCAATTTTACGGGTGTGCTCCCCCAAATTTAGAACGCAGTGTTCAGCAGGATGGGCAGATACGTCCAATTACTACACTTGGGGTGAGTTAAATCAGACAAAACATGGCTTTTATGCCCTTGTTGGCTTCATCTTTCCTCAAATTATGGGAGCGATATATAATTTTCTGCTGGAACGCAGTTGTGAGTTTGTTTGTCTTCTGTTATCGCTTCCAATTGCATCACTTCAAACTTTATTTTGTGCTTGCGGTGCTCTACCAAACCATCCATAACGAAAACCATAAGTGATGCCTAAAGCACAAACCCTCTTTTAAATCCAGCAGTCTCCACCACTTTTACACCTGTTGCCAACTGCGCACGCAATCAGTGAGAGTGAATGAACATGTAATTTAGCACCCACTATTTAGGATCTTGGTAAATCATGAACTGGATCTTTTGAAAGTACATTGTTGTTGTTGTGGTTGTTGTTCTTCTTCTAACACCCCTTGTCGAGGCTGAGTAAAATGTGCAGAGAGAATATTTTGATGGTAGGTGAATTGAGGTCTTGTATGCATTGCATCGAGCTTTTAAGTTTCCATTTGTACGTTGATATGTAGCAGAAACTGTACGTTATTTAAGCAAATAACGAGCGATGTCTGTGCGGCATCATTTAAATGCTTACTGTAGCTATCATCATGATTTCCACTGACCTCAGAGGTTAGGCTCAGAGGAGCTCTTCGCCTTTCGTGGTGAAGCTTAGCCATCTGCTAATCCACAGCTGGTGGACTTTAATACTGATAGGAATTAATAATAGACTATGTGCAGCTGGATGGAATTCCTGGCCTCCAACACCATAACCCTGAACTCTCAAGCCCCTCTCCCAGTTTTTATCCGCAATATACTGTAGTCACTTGTTTCTCCCTTGAAACCCTGCAAACCGACCTGCTCTATTAGCAGTACTCCATAGTCATGCTAATACTTTTTTCCCTTTTCTTTTTAATACAGAGTGAACTTACTTAGGAGTTTAAATTCAGCAAATTATTTTACAGCTATACGGTAGATAACAAAGAGCAATGCATAACAATAGCTTTCAGAAATAATGGCAGACAGAGGTTAAACAAAGCATCAGAGCTTTTATACACACGACACGCCTATTCCTCCATTAAAATTCCTGCTCTAACTCACAGAACAAAAGAATTACTCTCGTGGGGGAGACAGAAAACAGACACCTGTCAATCACAGCTCCTGTGACTCCATATTTCCTGTGTCAGAGGCTGTCGGATGGAGAAATGTGCAATATTCTGATAATATTTCATCCAAACTAATGCAAGTCAGAACACTTTGCTACTGGCCAGAAGGAGGGGAAATGAGACCAGGTAATTATCGGATTGCCCCAAGGCAAGAAATGGTAGCGATTGCAGAAAACTGGGACATTTAGCACTGCTAATGAAGGTCCGTGTTTAGGCAGCACCAGGAATGAGGGAGCTGAGGGAAGCTCGGCAGGCGGTAGACGCTGATAAGACCTTCTTACATAATGACCACGTTCAAGGTCTGGACCGCTGTGAGGACGGACACTTGCTGTACCTCACACCAACTCACCTTGACATTTAATCAATTAAGGAAGAAATATGCGGTAATTCTACCTTAAAATAAGGCAAGTCATCGCCACAGGAATGCACAATCCCCTACTTTACTGTAGTTAGTAGTAGTAGTAGTTTAGTAGAAGTAGTTAGAATGGAAGTGGAAGTAGTAGTATGGTTAGTAGTAACACTACTAGTAGGTAATAACAGTTTGTTAGTAGTATACTAGAAGCAGTATAGTTGGTGGTACTGTATTGGTATTAGTATGAAGTAACAGTTTGGTAATAGTAGGAGGGTTTGCACGACTCCAGATTAAAGTCATCACGACTGTGATGAAAGTCGAGTCGACGATGACTCGCCGCGGATTATGTCGTTGATATTTTTTCAGTATACTACAATAAAATAAATCATAGGAGGGAACGCTTTGCACATACCTATATCATGTGCCAATGGACAGCTTTAAAACCGAATTTACGCAGAACATTCACGTTAGACCACAAGTGCATCGACGTGGGCCGGATGAAGGCTTGATAATGATCTACATTGTATGTCTATTTTACACAAAATATGTTAATAAAATAAGAATGACGTAGTCCAGTCTAACCCAACTCCAAATTGCTGAATTAATTGGGTAAAGTTCAACTTTCAGTGAAAATTGAGGCAGTGGACGTAACAAATGCTGACAGATGTAACAGAAGGAACTGTGGAAGGAACAACTGTTCCTTCTTGAAAATAATCGTTCTCAAATGTGAAGTGTATCACTACAAAGCATCTTCACTGAAGAAAGAGACTTCACTATGTGCTCTCTACCCCAGCATTAACCCCAAACCCGCCTTATCTATTTAACCCTATTGAAGCGTGTTATGTTTACTCAACTCGACAGCCTTACTTAAAGTGCTGAAAAATAAAAAGAGATGGCTTATTTTGTATATGCAGCACTTCCCTGAGGATGGATATGAAAATTTAATCATGGCATTAGGATTCACAGGCATTCCCTGGTCAGACCTGCTTGCAGACATCGGAATTGCTAATTTGCTGCTTTGGTGGTTGAGGAGGGGATGAATGGTAACAGGAGTCTGATTTGTCTAGATAACCTTGAACCCTGGTGTTGGACTTCCTGCGGCTGTACGCTGCTCAATC
The DNA here is from genome assembly GCF_024500275.1 of Phycodurus eques. Lineage (NCBI taxonomy): Eukaryota > Metazoa > Chordata > Actinopteri > Syngnathiformes > Syngnathidae > Phycodurus > Phycodurus eques. The sequence goes on from NC_084529.1 coordinate 22,373,431, forward strand.
ATTCCCCTTTATCTACCATCTTGAACCACTGTCCACTGACACTTTGACAACCAGCCTGAATCATTTGCTGATCACTCTCCTGCTTGTTCAGACACAGCCATTAACTCCCAATGAAATGCCACGGTCAAATTATCTTTTAACATTTAGCTTAAACAAAGCCTCTGACAATATCACAGTAATTGTGACCGGGTTTCTAATCTGAATTGTTAATTTGTATCGCTTGTGCCAAGACGCCACCCGAGGCGGCGATACGATAAAGAAGAAAGGTTCTGACAGGGTTATGAGTCAGCAGAGATGTAACATTCAAATCGGCCAGGCGAAGCAGTTTGGAGCTGATGGTGATTCAAGCAGACTCACTGGTCAGCCCTGCAGTACAGTACAAGAACCTGCGGCTCTACCTTAGCTGTTACTCATAAGTACATATATTCATACATTCAGTAAATACAGTACAACATACACACATACAGGTGGTTCATCAGCAGACCACATGAGGCGCGTGAAGCCTCAAACATTTCAACAAAGGAAAGAGATACATTACAGTGCATTAAAAACCCAACCAGAATCCGTAATATAAATGACTGTGCTACTGTGCTTCAAAATCTTGACCAACACTTACGAGCAAAACCTTCACCTAATGCTTATGTTATGCAAATAATGCAGGACTTTGATCCAGACTGATGAATTGATAAAGTAAATAAATATAATAAAAAGTTTTTAGCCCTGTTATTGAAATAGTACTTCATTCATTCATTCTTACTTACTCTATATTACTAATATTAATTCCTAACAGAAATCAATATTAAAATTGATCCTGTTCATAGCATCTATGGGGCACCATTTGAAGTTACTCTATTCCCAATGCCTTGATCATTGAGCCTGTTTTACAATCTTTTAAGTGGAAAACTGATCACCCCAAAATGAGACAAGTAGAGCCAAGGCGGTACTGTGCAGTCAAAAAAGCATCAAAATAGCCCTTATCATTGATATATTTTATTGTCAGTCTGTCATTTTATTTTTAGCTTAGTGCCAGCATTTCACAGATTTCCCACACCATTCCCAGGGAATTACAATTTCTCGTATGACCTTTAAATGCATGGAGACAAAAACGAGTAGAATGGTTGTTTCGGCCTGTGTAGCATGATGATCGGGATATTGTTAGAGATAAATAACAAGAGGAAATGAATCGTTAGTGTTGGAAGATGGAGCAGCAGGAGCCGAACTCTCGCTGTTTTCTGTCACAGCCTCAGCTTGTGTGCACTCACTCTCCATGCACATCGCCATCTTTCACTCAGCCAGACACACGTCTCCTCGCCCACAAGGCCCGGGCAATGTACGCCCCTGCCAAACATCCATTTACTCCCTGCAGGACTCCTGCGAATCTCACACAGGCCTGTCATTGAGACTGGAATTCCAGGCGCACCTGTGAGCTTTTTTTTTTTTCTAGCTGTGCGCGTACGGAATGCAATACTTGGATTTAAATTGGGTTTGATCACTTCTCCGGCGCCGCCTGGTCCAGCTAACCGACGAGACACGATGGAGGGTGGTAATTGCATCCCTATGGTGAGGCTTCTAGCCTGCAAGGGAAGGTGGGGAATTGCTAGGTGACACATGTCCACTCAATTCAGCCCATTAATGCCAAAGAAAGTTCACAACCTAACACCCCCACTATGTGCTACGTGTACACCTGACAGACAGTCATGGATTGGCTGATAAATGAACAGCATGCCCTCATGACCAGATATGTTCTTCATCTTTAACAGGAAGCATGATGCTAACCTGCGGATGCACTCTTTTTTTTGGGGGGGGGGGGGGGGGGGGGTTTGGGGGGCTCCAGCAGAACAGATGGAAATGTTGGATGCTTTCAGGAATTATTAATGGCACACTATGATCCCAAATGACCTTCGGCAAATAGTCTCCCAGCACCGAAGTGCACAGACATCCCTGCACATCCATATTGAATTCAGACAACACACCTTGCTGTGTGAAGAAACAGCCAGCCATCTTGTCTGTACTTGCACGTCTAATCCAGCAGGGAAGCTTCCTTTTTATTCAACACGGAGGCATCCAATCACATTAACCACAATTGTATGTTTCAGGAATAGATTTGAGATTTATGCGGCAAACACACTAATTCCGTAAAGCCCAATTTGTTTCTCCCACAATGGGAACCATACACTGGAATTAATCCACAGAAAGCCGTTCCTGTAGTTTTAAAAATAAACCCTTCATGATTGGAGGCTTTTGTGCTCGCTCAGGGGATGTACTATTGAGACATCAAATCTATATTTCGAACATACAGCCGTAATACGCATAAAATATCTGTTGCCTATGGATAACATTCAGTTCATAAAGCAAACTGAATATTTTTTAAACTAAAATGCGCAATTCCCCTCTTTTGCTTCTGTTGTGATAAACTTCAAATTTCAACAAAATTAAAACCTGGCGTCATAAATCGCATGCACAGCAGAAGCATACCATACATTTTGAGATTCTCACAAATCTCACAAGATTATATATATAGTTATAAACATATTTTACATAACAAAAACAATTGAGAGGCTATTAAAACACAAAAATCCAGGCAATGGGGTTGACTGCAAAGCCGCTAGCATTATTTGCAACTTGCTACCTGCTTTTCATGTCATTCCTTGTAATTAAATGTAGTTTTTATTTTATTATTAATTACTTGTGTGTAACTTAAACATCATGTCAAGCAATATGGTAATGGTTTTGTCAAATTCTTCCGCTGACTTTTTTTTTCTTTCATTACCACATAGGGCCGAAACACTCTGCAACCAAGGACTTGCTCTTGTTTGGGTTTAATTGAGGTTAGAGGGATTTCTATTTTTAGGAGTGTTTGCTGGCAATTAAGAGTGATCCAGGCAGCAATGTACTACAACCATATACATGAGGTCTGTGGCCTTTGAGGGAATAAATGATGTGCTCTCAGAAGACACAGCAGGGCTTCAAAGTGCTACAACTGAAGGGGGAATTGATCAGACACTTTTCCCTCACACCAGGTAAGAAAAAAAAAAGAGAAATTCATTACTTAAACAGTGTCCGTCTCAACCTACTCAGCGGCGTCTGGTTAATTACCTCAGGGCTCATTAATGAGGTTGTGTAAATAAGTATAGTTTGTCTACTATGTATATCATGTTTACTCAAGCTGAAGCCTGAGCAGAGAAAAAAAAATCCCTTATGTATAAATTAGAATAATCCCACATCAAGAGAAAAGGAAAAAAAAAAAAAAAGCATGCCGTGATCAAAGGAGAGCGGGCGATGTAAACGTGTCAAAAGATCAAAACCAAAAAATATGAATGTAATCCTCTGCCGAAATGGGCAAGGTATTCATTAGGTACTTGATAATTTTATTTGGAGGCAAAGGATGCCTTTAAACATTTTCACCCTTGCATTTTATTCTGCAAGACTAAATGCTTCAATGCCGTCAACGTGAGGCATTGTCGAGAAAATAAAGCACTTTGTCATAGAAAAATGTGTAAAAATAGATTTATAAAAACACAAGGAGATTGTTGGCACGGGTGCTCAACTTTTGCCTTAACAGTAATACCAACTTAAAGCAAAAGTATGGGACCAGAAAATTGATTTATTGTAGACCACAATGTATCCAAACAGGATTGTTTATGTCATGTATTTGTATCAGACCCCTTGAATGTAGACTCCACTAAATTTATGAGGGGGGAGAACCGTCATAACGTTATCAAAATTGAACAGTAGAACATATCTTATGTTGAGGTGTTAATACAACACAAAATTTGATAAAATTGTGACCTGTGAAAAACTAAAATAAAATCTCTGTGGCACTCGAATGTGTACATCCAATGTCCAATATTCCACCGATAGTATCCAACAAAGTATTTTCCAGGGAACCCTTTACTGTTGATAAGTGTGATCTTAAATTACAAATTATCAGTAGTAAATGCATAGGTTAGTCGTTAAAGAGATGGTTGCAGGCCTAGCCAAGACTTCCTGTCTTAAAATAAACACCATTTGATCATTATAGTATGCTACGAAGTTTGTATCAATGTTCTGTAGTAGGGATGCTAGCATTTCCACAAGAAAGCACATTCTGGAAGTTTGTATGTGCAAACATTCAATCCTTTGGAGTGCATTTGCGTGTGATGACAGTGGGATGCCATTAGGCGGAGGCCTGTGCAGGATTGATAGTAATTGAGAATGCTCTGTTTGGGCACACTCTCCTTTGCCGCCCCAAGACACACATTAAAGACATTAAAACAGCCATCAGCACAGTTGGAATACGGCTGTCTTCCTCTCCCCTCCAACTATTGACAAAACAAAACTTTGACATGACAGCTGCTGATTTGTAACCAGGCAACAGATCCCTTCGAGCAAATAAAGCAGGCGTGCCCGTCTTTTGCTGGGAAATGTGTTTCCCGTTGACACAAATCCATTTAACAGCACATAAGCCCTTAAAAGTTTACATAAGGGTACATTTTTCGAGCAACTGTAGAGCTATTTCCTTCAATTTAACTGATGCTTTTGTCCCGTGTGTTGGATTCAGGGAGCTTTGAAAATGAGCTAAGCTTTTTTTTTTTTTAACATCAAGCTCCTTCTTGCCCAAATTAGGCTCCTCTTAGAGAGTGATCATAAGCGCATCCCGAGACTGTCTTTGCTGACATGCTTGTTGTCTAGGCTGGAACCGGCTGAGCTGAGTGGCTTGCTTGACGAGGACCTGCGCTCAGCACTATAAGAAAGCTCTTATTCTAGAAACAAGAAAGCCCAGGGGAGCAAAGACAACAAAAAGCCAAAAAAATCCACTTGAAAACAACAAAGCCCCCCCTCCCCCCACCATACTGTAGGAGACGGTGGTGGGTGATTGCCAGCTGCACTCCAGATTACGAGCCTTTTGGAGTCTTTGAGCAATCGCTGAGAGCTGGAGCATCATTCTCCAGCTCCTTAATCAGTTCAGCCGGGGAGGGATGGATCCTGACGCGCAAAAGGCTCAGCACAATGGGGAATAAACTCATAATCAGCAATCAGATATTTCACATTGGGGGGTGGAGGGGGGGGGGGGCTCATCTCACATAGGTCAATGATCTCTCCACAGACAAGATAACCCTTTTACCCCCCAGCTGGGCAACTCAAACATTGTCTCAAACTCATTGGGACTCATTCACAAATATGTCACTTTCAGCTACTGCTATTGATACGATTTACAAATTGGCTGCTTTTCCCACAGTTCTGTAAGCCAAATAAATAAATAGCTGTAAGAATGTGGTATGGTGATCAAATGGTTTGCGTATCTGCATCACAGCTGACAAATCTTGAGTTTGAGCCTTGGCACATACCCACTGGGGAGTTCTCCTCCCGGTTACTCCGAATTCCTCCCACATTCCAAAGACAGGCATGTTAGGTTCATTGAACACAAAGTTGTCCTGGTGCGGATGTGAGTTGTTGTTCGTCTATATGTGGTGCAACTAGTCCAGAGTCCACCCATCTCTCGCCCAGAGTCAGTGACCCTAATGAAGACAAGATGTCGGGAAAATGGATGGAGGATTCAAGTATGCGCTTGAGTGAATAGTCTTGGAATGGAATCAATCATTGAAGTTCACAAATAGGAAAATGTGTGACAATATGTTACAAAAGTAAGTTTGATTTAAGCACATATTACAACTGTGAACAGGGTCCGACATTAACGGTGGCCCGATGGCCCTGGGCCAGTATGGCACTGAGACGGGCTACCTTGCAGGCGCAGTACGAATTACGTAAATAAATACAATGAAATCAACACATTCTTGTTTTTTTTAACATGTAAAACAACTAACTACGCAGAGGTAATATTTTCTTAAAGGCTAAAATAATACAGTCACTAAATGTGAAATAATCATTGAAACTTATCGTTTTATATTATAAATATATGGGGCCAGTACTGGTTCTGACAGCCCCACCACAACTTGGCTCAAAAAGGCTTAATGACGGTCAATGAAGCCTGTTGTCAACTTAGCTTGCACGCTAGTCTCCGGAACGTTGTTTCCAAGAAAACAGTTTCAAAGTATCCTTTTTTTATACTCCTGGAGTTGGTAAACAGGGCTGTATTTCATTAAAGTGCCATGCCCCTTAAAACAGCCATGTGCAATGCCTTTAAACAAAGTTCATTGCCTTGCACATTCCTTCTCCTTTCATCTTGGTAATTAGCACTGAAGCAGCATTTCTTCTATTTCAAATTACGCATGAGCATAAAAATCAATCTCGAGCAGACTGTTCCGCCAAGGCTATTTTTCTTTGTTATTCATGACGACAGCGTTCATTTGCTCAATCAGATACTGTTGTACAAGAAGCACCCCCAGTGGCTGATTCTGGGATTTATAATCAGACGAGCTTGCGCTTCTCTCCCTTTTGTAATAAAGTGCTCGAGCGCATGTAGCGACGACCTTTGTTACAGCTCTGCCCGTGCCCTCAGCTCATCAGAATTCCATGCACCTCTCATTTTTCATCCTTTCCTCCCTGCCAGCGTCCCTCGATGCAGCAGTCCGTCTCCATGGAGCAGGGTGACTTTGTATGTCATGACCTCTGACCCTTCTTCTCGCCCAACTCTAGAGCATTCTAGCACTGCACTTCTGACAGTGCCGTCACCATGTAGTCTTTTCTTTACTAACAGGGAGCACTTCAAGGACAGCTTGACCATTTTATGACCATATTGCCGCTGAGTCAACCAAACTAGTGAGACCTCGAACAGCCACGTTCCTTCCAAGAGGTCAACCTAGGTAACATTACAAACATATTCAAACTCCTCTCTGATAATTTATGAACATTTTGTGTTTTTTTTTTTTTTCTATTTAAGTAATCCTGTGCTATTCCTGGGAGATAGGAACCGAGCTCTGTCGCAACTAAAAAAAAAACATCGGTAATTGATGCTGCCACCCCCCACCAAAAAATGTGACTAGGTGAATTTGGTTTCACTGTTAATTATATTCCTTGTTACACCTTAATTCATGTCGCAGAGATTTGACGATTCTCTGACAACCACTCAATGGACTGCAACGTGTCGCGCTTCACCCGGCACCTTGCATTTGGGTACCGCTAGTGGTAGTATGTATAGAAGGTACGCTAGTGTAGGGTCGCTTAACACACTAATTCCATTCATTGGCGGACAGAGTGGTGTCACTTTCATGTTGATGTGAAAGGTAAGGTAAAATGGGGAGAAAACAAAACAAGGCATTGCAAAAAACAAATACAGTGGTTTACAACAGAGAGAAAGATTAACTGCTAAGACGTCATTCTATTTACACACACCCCAGTCAAAATGCAAATTAGATCAAAGTCCAGTACTGCTTGGTGGAAACATGGCTCAAGACCGGCATGGAACGGCTCAATTATTTTGCTGTCTTCTTCTCTTGGAAAGAGCCATTATTCAGGTCACCACGGTGCAGTTGAGATCCCCGATCAGGGTACGTAAATAGTGCATCTCAATTACCATATCTGAAATTGTATAATTCATTAATTAATTAAACAAAGAAAACAAAAATGATGCGGTAAAATGCAGTGTGTTAATAGTAGGCATAAACAGGAAATGCAGCTTTGAATCCACCTTGCAACATTATATTTAAAGGCACTTGTTTTCGTCTACGATACATTCTATTTTTAACATAAAAGAAAGCTTTGTTCACCAATCAACGGACAACAGTGTGTCTTGCGCCACCTTCCAAGTGTACCAAAGCATAACACAGCAATGAGCACATCACACACAAGGGTATTGAAAAGTGTCACCGTTAGGATTTGGGATCGTGTACAATGGAACCACAACAAAATATGTTACCTTCCGAACTGAACTTTCTTTCTATAATTACAATAAAGGAGTTTAACTGAAAAACACGGAGCTGCTTGGTGGAAATGTGGCTAACAGGCTGCGGGGGTCACGACACCTCTGCTGGGTGAACACATGAGGACACTGAGGCGATAAAAGACATTAACAATGCTCCTCTTCTTACGCGCTCCCGGCATGAGATCTGATTACAATTACAAGAAAGCAGCTTGGTGTTTCAAAGAGAAGCAGGCCAACTATTTGAGGAATAACACGTCTCACGAAGCATTGGAGGTTTGTCTTCCACAATAAGAGACTTGATTTACTCTACCAATGAGAACAGGCTGGTGAATGATAGGAGTCAGAGGACTGAGCTGCTGACTCTTGACATACATGCATTAACGTAGTCTGGAGTTCCTACTCACCTTCCACCTTTTGCAGTTTCTGCCCCATCCCCATCTCCCTCCGGCTCGACTCACTCAACACCTAAAGGTCCTACGTGTTTATAACATCCTCTTGTGTTTGAATCATACAAAACGCAAAATCAATAATGCTTTTTCTCCCCATTTCCTCTTTGATGCAACTTCAAAAACACTGATGGATGGACAACCCTCAAGAGGCCCCACAGAGGGGAAACACGATATCAAATGCAGAATAAAAAGGGAGAAAAAAAACACCTTCACTACAAAACAACTTCTAAGCTGAATGGTTTATGAGGACAAACAGGTGCAAATAGGGAAGGGAAACAATTTACCCCTGTTATTAATCTTACCCTAATGCATGCCGGTGAACAGTAAAGCGACAAAAAATTCACTCTAATATACATTTATGAGAATGGCATTGGAACCTATAGAGTCAAACACCCCTAGAGGTCGTACTCTTATTTTTTTGCTGTTTTTAAAAAAAAATTATATATATATTTTACCATTACCTCGGATCTGTACATACTGCTTGTGATTTCTTTATTATAGCTATTGCTGCTTCGGGATACCAGAATTTCATTTGGGAGTATCTACAGAACCTAATGTAACCATGATGTCAAACATGATGTTTATTTAATATATACATAAACCTCAGTTCAATGGGCATTAAGGTGGAACTCAGTCCATTTTTCATTTTCTTAGGCATTTGTCTTTTTTGCAACGCTACTGACCAGCCTAAAAAAGGAGAAGAGTAAACATGATCTTTAATACCATAGCTGTGGTAAATGATGATATAAGCAGTGCTGACAGAGGAAGTAGTGTGTCAGCAGGAAAATGCTACATGACAGGAAGAGACATCTATAAAGGAAAAACAATATATAGTGTATATAGTGGACATGTAGCTTGGTAAACTGTGAAAATGAACACAAGATTTCTGACTCATAAAGAACAAAAAATCTCCCATAGCTCGATGCTTATCTGACGCTGCTTTCTTCTTCCCCGCTGTTTGATAGGTGAAAAGGCAAGAGTATTACCTAACCTGGCCTGTGATTGGCCGGCTCTGTCAGCACCACAAGGTGTGACTGACGAGGCGAGACACAGGCGCCCTGCACGATGCCGCACATATAGGAGCTTGTCGATGAATATTTTGTGCCACTCATGCCACATACAGTAAGCGTGTGCACATGCAAACTGTGCGGATAAAGAAACGCTTCAGCGATCAATACATACAGGCAATTCAGTGTGTCCAAATTGTGCCTTGTTAAAACCACACAGAAGGCATTGTTTTCAATATTATACGAAAGGTATTCAGCTGATTTTAATTTATTTATTTATTCATTTACATTTACAAAACAGTGGAGCGATGCGGCAAGTACTACTAAATTGAACAGTGCATTATTGTGAGGAATCAAAACGGAATCTATTGTACCTCCTTACCTAACCTAATCCATCAGTAGTAGTGTACTGAGAAATACCACTAGTGACACACTGGAACATGAATGGTACATACACAGCAGTACTTAATGCTAATGATGAAAATATTATATATATATATATATACACACACACACACACAAACATTCTGCGATGACGACCATCCTCTATTCTATCATAGAGCCAAATAAAAAATCCATGCCCACAATGGGCAGTCAATATCTTATTAAACAGTCAGAAAGGCAGCCGGCGAGCAAATCACGCCGTGCACGCCACCAACTGGCACACCTCCTCGCACACGTTAATAACCCGTGGGGACGCCGTTGCACTTCCTGCATCGGCTGAGAGCCGAAAGAAAGGATGAAGGCACGCACTCTCTGTCTGTCAGGCTGATTTTTGTTGGGCTTTTGCTCTGATGTTATCTTGGTAATTTGAGTTGGAAGTGGAAATTAAACCCCCAGAGAAGGAAGAATTAAAATCAAAATATGTCTTTATGCATTTAGATTTTATATATGGTTTTATTTTAACGAGCGTCTTATTATTTTAACTAGCGTCTTATTAAAACCTAAACAGAGTATGGAAGAACGCGACCCTAATTACCCCTCTTTGTTAATCGTGTCTTTATTTTAAATCCTTTCAGGTAACTTGTGCTATATTTGCCTTCACCTTAATCTGTGGCCATTTTTCTTTTGCTTCTGTATTTCCTGAGGCTTTAAAGTGGATAATAGCCAATCTTGTTAACCTCTGCTTTAATGTGCGAGGGCCTGCAGCTTTGCAATGGGTTGCTAATGTAGAGAGACAAAGAGGAGCAAATCAACAGCAAATATTTACAGCCATGATAATATGACCTCAAAGCGCCTATCACGAGACATTTGGCCTTACTTTCTGTGAAGACCCAGAAATTTCTTTACAGTCTAGTACACACTCACACTAAATCACATATTTATGCACTGTCTGCACACGCTCAGACCTCCTTGGGAAAAAAAAAGACAGCCAAAGATACTCCTCTCTGCTCTAATGAAGGGTTAACGGCGTAGACGGGTTCCTTTTTTTTTACATACTTTTCTGTCAATAAGCACATCAAAGAACTTTCTTTAATAATGTAACTGGGTTTTTCATTTTAATTGTGCTGAGTTGGGTGCCTAATTTGCATGGGGTAATGAGAGGGATGTTTCCATTACAGGTAATTAGGTACTTGTGAGACAGTGGATGGGAAAGGGAGGCAGAGTAGAGATGGAGGGGTCCCAAGAGGGTGCAGGGCCACACAAAATTCTCTCTTATCATATGGTGCCGCTCTTGTAGTTGACTGTTAACGTGGTCAAATAGTTTAAAATTAAAATAAAAAATAGTAAAGTACAAAAATAAAAACCTAAATGATGCATGCACTCCTCTCATTTTATTAACAACACCTGTCATCACCAATTGTGTAGTAGAGCAGTTAAAGACATTATTTAGAGAACTTGGGCTGTTTACTAAATCAGAAAGTATTGTATGATATAAAGTTAAAGTAAATGCATTTAGCAAGAATACACCAACAAATGTTTGGGCAGGACCCACAATGTAAATGTCATATTAATGTGAGATTTATTATTATATTCTGGATTGAATATAAAAGATACAGGGTCAATGGTCATTTTCAAAGGTCTAGCAGTTAAGTCCAAACATGGCACGCATCACAATTGATAAAAACAGACACCACAAATGTCCACAAGCTTAACTAATGAATTAATCTCATGCGATCACAATGAAAACACATGAATACAAATGTGGTGTCAATCATTCATACAGACAGAAGGCTATGGGACGTTGCGTTTTGTCTTTTTTTATGTTTCGTGTTTT